>NC_059451.1:122906285-122916285 GCF_905237065.1 Salmo salar
GTTAGTAGAACACGGTCCTCTGTAGTTAGTAGAACATGGTCCTCTGTAGCTCAGTTAGTAGAACATGGTCCTCTGTGTAGTTAGTAGAACATGGTCCTCTGTAGTTCAGGTAGTAGAACATGGTCCTCTGTAGTTAGTAGGACACGGTCCTCTGTAGTTAGTAGAACATGGTCCTCTGTAGTTCAGTTAGTAGAACATGGTCCTCTGTAGTTAGTAGAACATGGTCCTCTGTAGTTAGTAGAACGTGGTCCTCTGTAGTTCAGTTAGTAGAACATGGTCCTCTGTAGTTCAGTTAGTAGGACACGGTCCTCTGTAGCTCAGTTAGTAGAACATGGTCCTCTGTAGTTAGTAGAACACGGTCCTCTGTAGTTCAGTTAGTAGAACATGGTCCTCTGTAGTTAGTAGAACACGGTCCTCTGTAGTTCAGTTAGTAGGACACGGTCCTCTGTAGTTAGTAGAACACGGTCCTCTGTAGCTCAGTTAGTAGAACATGGTCCTCTGTAGTTAGTAGAACACGGTCCTCTGTAGTTCAGTTAGTAGAACACGGTCCTCTGTAGTTAGTAGAACATGGTCCTCTGTAGTTAGTAGAACGTGGTCCTCTGTAGTTAGTAGAACATGGTCCTCTGTAGTTAGTAGAACATGGCCCTCTGTAGTTCAGTTAGTAGAACATGGTCCTCTGTAGTAGTTAGTAGAACGTGGTCCTCTGTAGTTAGTAGAACGTGGTCCTCTGTGAGTTAGTAGAACATGGTCCTCTGTAGTTAGTAGAACATGGTCCTCTGTGTAGTTAGTAGAACGTGGTCCTCTGTAGTTCAGTTAGTAGAACGTGGTCCTCTGTAGTCCAGGTAGTAGAACATGGTCCTCTGTAGTTAGTAGAACATGGTCCTCTGTAGCTCAGTTAGTAGAACATGGTCCTCTGTAGTTCAGGTAGTAGAACATGGTCCTCTGTAGATCAGTTAGTAGAACATGGTCCTCTGTAGCTCAGTTAGTGGAACATGGTCCTCTGTAGTTAGTAGAACATGGTCCTCTGTAGTTAGTAGAACACGGTCCTCTGTAGTTAGTAGAACATGGTCCTCTGTAGAACATGGTCCTCTGTAGTTCAGTTAGTAGAACATGGTCCTCTGTAGTTAGTAGAACATGGTCCTCTGTAAGTTAGTAGAACACGGTCCTCTGTAAGTTAGTAGAACATGGTCCTCTATTAGTAGAACATGGTCCTCTGTAGTTCAGTTAGTAGAACATGGTCCTCTGTAGTTAGTAGAACATGGTCCTCTGTAGTTAGTAGAACATGGTCCTCTGTAGTTAGTAGAACATGGTCCTCTGTAGTTCAGTTAGTGGAACATGGCTTTTACAATGTCAGGATACTGGACGCGATTCCCAGGACCACCCATATGTAATTCAGACACTCATGCAAACCCACACACACACACATACACACTGGCAGCGACCAGGACCTAGACAGGTAATTCCTCCCTCCCCTCTCCCCAGAAATGTCCTCCCTTGGTGTCCTCCGAACTTCAACCACCAAACAGGATGACCTGACTTCCTTCACAGCAACCCGTGAACAACCACGACGACCTCTGCATTTCACTGCAGGGTAACTATCTCACACCAGTCAGAGTGTAGCAGGGTAAATCACACCAGTCAGAGTGTAGCAGGGTAAATCACACCAGTCAGAGTGTAGCAGGGTAACTAACACCAGTCAGAGTGTAGCAGGGTAACTAAATCACACCAGTCAGAGTGTAGCAGGGTAACTAACACCAGTCAGTGTGTAGCAGGGTAACTATCTCACACCAGTCAGAGTGTAGCAGGGTAACTATCTCACACCAGTCAGAGTGTAGCAGGGTAACTAACACCAGTCAGAGTGTAGCAGGGTAACTAACACCAGTCAGAGTGTAGCAGGGTAACTATCTCACACCAGTCAGAGTGTAGCAGGGTAACTATCTCACACCAGTCAGAGTGTAGCAGGGTAAATCACACCAGTCAGAGTGTAGCAGGGTAACTATCTCACACCAGTCAGAGTGTAGCGGGGTAACTAACACCAGTCAGAGTGTAGCAGGGTAACTATCTCACACCAGTCAGAGTGTAGCAGGGTAACTATCTCACACCAGTCAGAGTGTAGCAGGGTAACTAACACCAGTCAGAGTGTAGCAGGGTAAATAACACCAGTCAGAGTGTAGCAGGGAAACTAAAACACACCATTCAGAGTGTAGCAGGGTAACTAACACCAGTCAGAGTGTAGCAGGGTAACTAACACCAGTCAGAGTGTAACAGGGTAACTAACACCAGTCAGAGTGTAGCAGGGTAACTAAATCACACCAGTCAGAGTGTAGCAGGGTAAATCACACCAGTTAGAGTGTAGCAGGGTAACTAACACCAGTCAGAGTGTAGCAGGGTAACTAACACCAGTCAGAGTGTAGCAGGGTAACTAAATCTCACCAGTCAGAGTGTAGCAGGGTAACTAACACCAGTCAGAGTGTAGCGGGGTAACTATCTCACACCAGTCAGAGTGTAGCAGGGTAACTATCTCACACCAGTCAGAGTGTAGCAGGGTAACTATCTCACACCAGTCAGAGTGTAGCAGGGTAACTAACACCAGTCAGAGTGTAGCAGGGTAACTAACACCAGTCAGAGTGTAGCAGGGTAACTAAATCACACCAGTCAGAGTGTAGCAGGGTAACTAAATCACACCAGTCAGAGTGTAGCAGGGTAACTAACACCAGTCAGAGTGTAGCAGGGTAACTAACACCAGTCAGAGTGTAGCAGGGTAACTAACACCAGTCAGAGTGTAGCAGGGTAACTAACACCAGTCAGAGTGTAGCAGGGTAACTAAATCACACCAGTCAGAGTGTAGCAGGGTAACTAACACCAGTCAGAGTGTAGCAGGGTAACTAACACCAGTCAGAGTGTAGCAGGGTAACTAAATCACACCAGTCAGAGTGTAGCAGGGTAACTAACACCAGTCAGAGTGTAGCAGGGTAACTAACACCAGTCAGAGTGTAGCAGGGTAACTAACACCAGTCAGAGTGTAGCAGGGTAACTAAATCACACCAGTCAGAGTGTAGCAGGGTAAATCACACCAGTCAGAGTGTAGCAGGGTAACTAACACCAGTCAGAGTGTAGCAGGGTAACTAACACCAGTCAGAGTGTAGCAGGGTAACTATACACCAGTCAGAGTGTAGCAGGGTAACTAAATCACACCAGTCAGAGTGTAGCAGGGTAAATCACACCAGTCAGAGTGTAGCAGGGTAACTAACACCAGTCAGAGTGTAGCAGGGTAACTAACACCAGTCAGAGTGTAGCAGGGTAACTAAATCTCACCAGTCAGAGTGTAGCAGGGTAACTAACACCAGTCAGAGTGTAGCAGGGTAACTATCTCACACCAGTCAGAGTGTAGCAGGGTAACTAACACCAGTCAGAGTGTAGCAGGGTAACTAACGCCAGTCAGAGTGTAGCAGGGTAACTAACGCCAGTCAGAGTGTAGCAGGGTAACTAACACCAGTCAGAGTGTAGCAGGGTAACTAACACCAGTCAGAGTGTAGCAGGGTAACTAACACCAGTCAGAGTTAAGTCTTCCATATCCTCCATGTCTCTATATACAGTTTTGTAACGATGGGCAAATAGTTAAAGTACAATAGGAAAAATAAATAAACATAAATATGGGTTGTATTTACAATGGTGTTTGTTCGTCATTGGTTGCCCTTTTCTTGTGGCAACAGGTCACAAATCTTGCTGCTTTGATTTCACACTGTGGTATTTCACCCAGTAGATATGGGAGTTTATCAAAATTGGATTTGTTTTCTAATTCTTTGTGGATCTGTGTAATCTGAGGGAAATATGTGTCTCTAATATGGTCCTACATTGGGCAGGAGGTTAGGAAGTGCAGCTCAGTTTACACCTCATTTTGTGGGCAGTGTGCACATTGCCTGTCTTCTCTTGAGAGCCAGGTCTGCCTATATGGCAACCTTTCTCAGCAAGGCCATGCTCGCTGTACAGTCAAAGCTTTCCTTAATTTTGCATCAGTCACAGTGGTCAAGTATTCTTTTCTTTAGGCCGAGGTATATATAGGTTTTTTGTGTGCTCTATGGCAACGGTGTCCTAGATTGAATTTGTATATGTGGTCCTGGCAAGTAGACCTTTTTGTAACACCATTATTTTTGTCTTACTGAGATTTACTATCAGGGCCCAGGTCTGACAGAATCTATGCAGAAGATCTAGGTGCTGCTGTAGGCCCTCCTTGGTTGGGGACAGAAGCACCAGATCATCAGCAAACAGTAGACATTTGACTTCAGATTCTAGTAGGGTGAGGCCGGGTGCTGCAGACTGTTCTAGTGCCCTCGCCAATTCGTTGATATATATTTTGAAGAGGGTGGGGCTTAAGCTACATCCCTGTCTTACCCCACGGCCCTGTGGAAAGAAATGTGTGTTTTTTGCCAATTTTAACTGCACACTTGTTGTTTGTGTACATGGATTTTATAATGTCGTATGTTTTTTCTCCCAACACCACTTTCCATCAATTTGTATAGCAGATCCTCATGACAAATTGAGTCAAAGCTTTTTTGAAGTCAACAAAGCATGAGAAGACTTTCCCTTTGTTTTGGTTTGTTTGTCAATTAGGGTGTGCACGGTGAATACGTGCTCTGTCGTACGGTAAATTGGTAAAAATCCAATTTGACATTTGCTCAGGACATTGTTTTCACTGAGGAAATGTCTGTTGTTAAAATGATAATGCAGAGGATTTTCCCAAGGTTGCTGTTGACGCATATCCAACGGTAATTATGGGGGTGAAATTGGTCTCCGCTTTTGTGGATTGGGGTTATTAATCCTTGGTTCCAAATATTGAGGAAGATGCCAGAGCTGAGGATGATGTTAAAGAGTTTAAGTATTGCCAATTGGAATTTGTGGTCTGTATATTTTATTGTTTCATTGAGGATACCATCAACACCACATGTCTTTTTGGGTTGGAGGGTTTATATTTTATCCTGTAGTTCATTCAATGTAATAAGAGAATCCAGTGGGTTCTGGTCGTCTTTAATAGTTCATTAAGTAATTGATACGTAATTAATAGTTGATTCGTAAGATTTGTAATTGATCATGTATATGTTTTTGCTGTTTGTTCTTTGTTATACAGGCTAATTCTTCAATTATATTGAGCTGATTTCTGACGTGCTGTTCCTTCTTTTTCCGTAGTGTATTTCTGTATTGTTTAAGTGATTCACCGTAGTGAAGGCGTTGACTCGGGTTTTCTGGTTCTGTGTTTTTGGTTGGACAGGTTTCTCAATTTCTTTCTTAGGTTTTTACATTCTTCATCAAACCATTTCTCATTGTTGTTAATTTTGTTAGGTTGTCTGCTTTAAACATTTTGATTTGATCGGGAAGCTGAAAGGTCAAATATACTGTTTAGTCTTTCTACTGCCAAGTTTACACCTTCACTATTACAGTGAAATGTTGTGTCCAGGAAGTTGTCTAGAAGGGATTGCATTTGTTGTTGCCTAATTGTTTTTTGGTTGGTTTCTACACTACTTTCCTTCCATCTATAGCATTTCTTAATGTTACTCAGTTACATTACATATTACATTACATTTAAGTCATTTAGCAGACGCTCTTATCCAGAGCGACTTACAAAATGGTGCATTCACCTTATGATATCCAGTGGAACAACCACTTTACAATAGTGCATCTAAATCTTTTAAGGGGGGGGTTAGAAGGATTACTTTATCCTATCCCAGGTATTCCTTAAAGAGGTGGGGTTTCAGGTGTCTCCGGAAGGTGGTGATTGACTCCGCTGTCCTGGCGTCGTGAGGGAGCTTGTTCCACCATTGGGGAACCAGAGCAGCGAACAGTTTTGACTGGGCTGAGCGGGAACTGTGCTTCCTCAGAGGTAGGGGGGCCAGCAGGCCAGTGGTGGATGAACGAACCAGTTGAATGAATGAACCCAGTTCCTTTGGCTTTGATGCCTCATGATTGAGTATTGCTCTGTTCAAGTAGACTGTGATTTTGTTGTGATAGTGGTGTGACTGTGAATGCTCTGAGAGACTCTGGGTTGAGGTCAGTGATAAAGTAGTCTACAGTACTACTGCCAAGAGATGAGCTATAGGTGTACCTACCGTAGGAGTCCCCTCGAAGCCTACCATTGACTATGTACAGACCCAGCGTGTGACAGAGCTGCAGGAGTTATGACCCATTTTGATAGTTGTTTTGTCATAGTTGTGTCTAAGGGGCATAATTGGGAGGGTATACTGTCACCTCCAGGTAGGTGTTTGTCCCCCTGTGTGCTGAGGGCGTCAGGTTCTTGTCCAGTTCTGGTATTTAGGTCACCACAGACTAGTACATGTCCCTGGGTCTGGAAGTGATTGATTTCCCCCTCAAGGATGGAGAAGCTGTCATCGTTAAAGTGTGGGGATTCTATTGGGGGGATATGTTGTAGGTAGAACACAGGAGGACATTTTTCTCTGTTAAGATAATTTCTTTATTCATTTCTAGCCAGATGTAAAATGTTCCAGTTTTGACTAATTTAATCTCTCTTTCTCTCTCTACCTCTTTCTGTCTCTCTGTTTCTTTCTTTCTTTCTCTCTCTCTCGCTATCTCTCCCCATTTTTATACAACATATATTTCTAATTACATTACTTCAATACATTGTTTGTGAAAAGCCATGATTCTTGACTTTGCATGTACAGACTTAAATAAACTAATCCACAATGAAGTAAAGCATATAACATGTTTACCAAGTCAGTCACATAATCAAAGAGAGCTCTGCATTTGCCTGCCTCTCCTCTCTAAAGACCATTTGGCAGCCAGTTCTCTCTCTCTCTCTCACACTCTCATTCTCCTTTCCTCCATCTCTCTCTCTCTCTCACTCTCATTCTCTCCTTCCTTCCCTCCATCTCTCTCTCTCTCATTCTCATTCTCTCCTTCCTTCCCCCATCTCTCTCTCTCTCTCTCATTCTCATTCTCTCCTTCCAACCCCCATCTCTCTCCATCCCTCCGTCTTTCTCTCTCTCTCACACAAACACACACACACACACACACACACACACACACACACACACACACACACACACACACACACACACACACACACACACACACACACACACACACACACACACACACACACACACACACACAGACAGAGAGACAACCTGCTGAGAGGGAGAACGTGTTGTGTAAACGATCAATACAGATGACTATAAAAGCTATTTCTATACCAGTAACAACATGTTTGTGAACCAGAAGACAAGGCTTAAATGCCTTTTATTGTGAACTTTTCTTTTCAACCAGTTATATCTTTCTTTTCCCACCAACGTACCACCGAACATCCCCTTCTTCACAGCAATGTTACATGGCGATAACCCTAAACCCCACATTCAAATGACTCTGCCAATCAATCTGTTCAACGTGTTTCAACTGGTAGATCAAGTACACGACTTTAATCCGACAGCGGCACATCTTTCAACCCTCTCCACCCACTAGTCTGTCACAGAGTCAACAGCAGAGATAATCAACAACAGAGATAATCAACTACAGAGCTACACCTACAGAGGACGTCCTCAAGACAACACAGATTGTCTGTCTGTACCTCCTACTGCACTAGCGACGACTGACAACTACCCAGCCTGTACCACTAACTAGTTCAACTGGTCTGGTAGGAGTGGAGCCCCAATCGTGGGTGTATATTTATTTATATCCAGTCCTACATAAACACCAGTTTGGTGTGCCAGGCAAGCTAAAAAAAATATTTTAATTTATAACAAGCCCAGATGTACAAGGGCTATTTGAATTACGCAAGGGTGTGTGTTTGAGGGGCAGGAGAGAGAGGAAAAAAAACCTCCCTTGATGTTCGTCTGGGTGGGCGTACTGCATCGCTGTACCCCTCCAATCATCACTTTGCCTGGCTGGCTTTGGATCGGGCTGTTTGGGTTATTCCCTACTATAAAAACATGGTGTCCACCAGGAGTTGTACCCTCTCTGTATACTTAACTGAGGTAAGTATGGGAGTGGAGAAGACCACTTTTGGAATGAATGGGTGCTATATTTTGCTACCACAACAAACAGAACAGCCTAAAGCCTATACGTAGACCTGTGAACCCTTGGAAAAGTTCAGACCATGTATATTTTAAAGTGTTAGAATAGGCTGAGAGAGAAGTAAGTAACGGGTAAAAAAAAAAAATACAGTAACCCTTAACTCTGCAGGAATAATACAGTAACCCTTAACTCAGCAGGAATAATACAGTAACTCTTAACTCAGGAGGAATAATACAGTAACCCTTAACTCAGCAGGAATAATACAGTAACCCTTAACTCAGCAGGAATAATACAGTAACCCTTAACTCAGCAGGAATAATACAGTAACCCTTAACTCAGCGGGAATAATACAGTAACCCTTAACTCTGCAGGAATAATACAGTAACTCTTAACTCAGCAGGAATAATACAGTAACTCTTAACTCAGCAGGAATAATACAGTAACTCTTAACTCAGCAGGAATAATACAGTAACTCTTAACTCAGCAGGAATAATACAGTAACCCTTAACTCTGCAGGAATAATACAGTAACCCTTAACTCTGCAGGAATAATACAGTAACCCTTAACTCAGCAGGAATAATACAGTAACCCTTAACTCAGCAGGAATAATACAGTAACCCTTAACTCAGCAGGAATAATACAGTAACCCTTAACTCAGCAGGAATAATACAGTAACCCTTAACCATGCAGGAATAATACAGTAACCCTTAACTCTGCAGGAATAATACAGTAACCCTTAACTCTGCAGGAATAATACAGTAACCCTTAACTCTGCAGGAATAATACAGTAACCCTTAACTCAGCAGGAATAATACAGTAACTCTTAACTCGGCAGGAATAATACAGTAACCCTTAACTCAGCAGGAATAATACAGTAACTCTTAACTCAGGAGGAATAATACAGTAACTCTTAACTCAGCAGGAATAATACAGTAACTCTTAACTCAGCAGGAATAATACAGTAACCCTTAACTCAGCAGGAATAATACAGTAACTCTTAACTCTGCAGGAATAATACAGTAACTCTTAACTCAGCAGGAATAATACAGTAACTCTTAACTCAGCAGGAATAATACAGTAACCCTTAACTCAGGAGGAATAATACAGTAACTCTTAACTCAGCAGGAATAATACAGTAACCCTTAACTCAGCAGGAATAATACAGTAACCCTTAACTCAGCAGGAATAATACAGTAACTCTTAACTCAGCAGGAATAATACAGTAACTCTTAACTCAGCAGGAATAACGTGTCTTTGCAGGTCCTGATGTTGGACGCACCCAAAGACACCCACCACAAAGTTTTCCAGCATTACAGTGACTTACTGTATGTACAGTGGGGTCCAAAATGATTGACATCAATGAGAAAGATCACCAGAAATGACTCTATAAAATAAATAATTCAAATACTGAGCTATATTGTAAACAAACGGGGAAATTATATTATTTTATACCAATACAATTTCTCAGAGAAAGAGATTTTGTTTAACAAGTAATATACATTTCTTCTCAACAAAGTAGGGGTCAAAATTATTGACACCCCTGTTTTCAATAACTCACCTGGTGAGGATAATGGCACTGAGCTTTTCTCTAAAATGTTTTATGAAATTGGAGAACACATTGGGAAGGGATCTTTAGACCATTCCTCCATACAGAATCTATCCAGATCAATGATATCTTTCATCTGTGCTTATGGACTGCCCTCTTCAATTCAAACCACAGGTTTTCAATGGTGTTTGCAAATGCAGATGGCCATTGCAAAATGTTGATTTTGTGTTCAATTAATAATTTCTTTGCGGATTTTGATGTGTGCTTGAGGTTATTGTTTTGCTGGAAGAGCCACTTATGGCCACGTTTTAGCCTCCTTAGCCAAGTGCCAATGCTGTTTATCCAATTCCAGGAGATTACATTTGTTGGATGACATGAAAATAGAGCTCTTTGGCCACACATACACCAGTGGTATATATATATATATATATTCTT
>NC_059451.1:122921285-123091285 GCF_905237065.1 Salmo salar
CTGTTATTTAGCTTGCTCTTTGGGGTCTCGGCCGGGTAACTGTTCAGCATTCTGTGACTATTGTCAACATCTCCAATCTGTCAGCGTTTGTGAAAACCTTTCAGCACATGTTGCTCATTTCTGTCCTGGACTTCATTGTTCTAGAACCAAGAAGCAGGAAACTGAATCCTCGATGGGACAAAGGGTGACTAGAGGAAAATAAAAACCGGTCAGTGTTTTCGACTGACACAACATGCAGCTAATCAGTAAAAAAAAAACACTAAAGGAGGAAACAGTAAATCACATGGAAACTCGTGTCCAGGATATGCTGCATTACTTTTATGCTGATTTCACATAATGATACAGTTTCTTAAATGTAACGGCAATAGACATACCCAACAGTAACTGCTATGCATGTGTAATTACATGATTCTGACAGGCAAAAAAAACGTGGTATATTTGGAAAGACGACATGTGCTACCAATTCATTCTACACTTGAACCTAAACTACATGCTACCAGTAATGCTACATTTGTACTTAGTCTAAACACTACCAGTAATGCTACATTTGTACTTAGTCTAAACACTACCAGTAATGCTACATTTGACTATAGTCTAAACACTACCAGTAATGCTACATTTGTACTTAGTCTAAACACTACCAGTAATGCTACATTTGACTATAGTCTAAACACTACCAGTAATGCTACATTTGTACTTAGTCTAAACACTACCAGTAATGCTACATTTGTACTTAGTCTAAACACTACCAGTAATGCTACATTTGACTATAGTCTAAACACTACCAGTAATGCTACATTTGACTATAGTCTAAACACTACCATTAATGCTACATTTGTACTTAGCCTACATACTACCATTAATGCTACATTTGTACTTAGCCTACATACTACCAGTAATGCTACATTTGTACTTAGTCTAAACACTACCAGTAATGCTACATTTGTACTTAGCCTACATACTACCATTAATGCTACATTTGTACTTAGCCTAAACACTACCAGTAATGCTACATTTGTACTTAGCCTACATACTACCAGTAATGCTACATTTGACTATAGTCTAAACACTACCAGTAATGCTACATTTGTACTTAGCCTAAACACTACCAGTAATGCTACATTTGTACTTAGCCTACATACTACCAGTAATGCTACATTTGACTATAGTCTAAACACTACCAGTAATGCTACATTTGTACTTAGCCTAAACACTACCAGTAATGCTACATTTGTACTTAGTCTAAACACTACCAGTAATGCTACATTTGTACTTAGCCTACATACTACCAGTAATGCTACATTTGACTATAGTCTAAACACTACCAGTAATGCTACATTTGTACTTAGCCTAAACACTACCAGTAATGCTACATTTGAACCTAAACTACATACTACCAGTAATGCTACATTTGTACTTAGCCTACATACTACCAGTAATGCTACATTTGACTATAGTCTAAACACTACCAGTAATGCTACATTTGTACTTAGCCTACATACTACCAGTAATGCTACATTTGACTGTAGTCTAAACACTACCAAACCACCAGTTACAGAATCTAGCTACTGCAGTTAGCTTGACAAGGAAGCGTGTGGGAACAAAGGAAATGTCAAAGAGAAACAGTCTCCCTCTCTGGTGCCCCTTTTCCCCCCGTCATGGATCAAACGGTATTGAAAAACACATTACAAATACTAACACTGTGCTAGATTGAGCTTGTCTGGTACAGTGGAACTAATAGCATAGTCCCAAAAGTGCAAACGCCGCCCATCTGGGACAGACTAAAGTAATAAGATAATGTAGTGGGTGCTTATATTCCTACTATTTCACATTATTATTATTATCACGTGTGAATTGGAGATGTGTTTTTTTTGGGGGGGGGGGGCAAATCCCAACTCCCCCCCGAGACAGCCTGGGAGAGTGGGGTCACAGCCAGGGTCAGACATTATCAACGGTGACCTTCGAGCGATTAGGGTCAAGTTCCTTGCACAAAGGCACATCGAACAGATTTTTCACCTTGTCTGCTCGGGGATTTGAGTAAACATGTTGATCATAATAATCCTGTTGATCATAATAATCCTGTTGATCCTGTTGATCATAGTAATCCTGTTGATCCTGTTGATCCTGTTGATCATGATAATCCTGTTGATCATAATAATCCTGTTGATCATGATAATCCTGTTGATCCTGTTGATCATGATAATCCTGTTGATCCTGTTGATCATGATAATCCTGTTGATCCTGTTGATTATAATAATCCTGTTGATCATAATAATCCTGTTGATCATGATAATCCTGATAATCCTGTTGATCATAATAATCCTGATGATCATGATAATCCTGATAATCCTGTTGATCATAATAATCCTGTTGATCCTGTTGATCATAATAATCCTGTTGATCATAATAATCCTGTTGATCGTGTTGATCATGATAATCCTGTTGATCATGATAATCCTGATAATCCTGTTGATCATGATAATCCTGATAATCCTGTTGATCCTGTTGATCATGATAATCCTGATAATCCTGTTGATCGTAATAATCCTGTTGATCATAATAATCCTGTTGATCATAATAATCCTGTTGATCATAATAATCCTGTTGATCATAATAATCCTGTTGATCATAATAATCCTGTTGATCATAATAATCCTGTTGATCATAATAATCCTGTTGATCATAATAATCCTGTTGATCATAATAATCCTGTTGATCCTGTTGATCAGGGGTAACCTGCCATGGCCCAGGGAGTTTGGCTGTGTAGGTATTATTGTTCATCTATTGATGCCCCCCTCACACACACACGCACACACACACACACACACACACACACACACACACACACACACACACACACACACACACACACACACACACAGACAGACACACACACAAACACACACACACACACACACACACACACACACACACACACACACAATAATTAATGGAATTATACAGTGTTTCAATTAAATGTTTCAAGGACAAACATACATGTATTAAAGTTTTTTTTTGTAGTGGGGACAGTAACATTAGTCATCTCTAAAATATATACTTTAAGGAAAATTATTGTATATATTTGTTTTTTTTTTTCTATGTTTAGCTCACATAATATAATTTAAAAGTATGCATTAAGGAGTCTGTAATATAATACATGTGGCAAAAACAAATGCCAGACATTAATCAATGCATTTCTATGGCTTCCTAAATATTTTTTTTACAACGGTGGGGAAGAGCCAAGATGGAGTCCCGGTGGCTTCAACACAACGGTGGGGGAGAGCCAAGATGGAGTCACAGTAGCATCAACACAATGGTGGGGAAGAGCCAAGATGGAGTCATGGTGGCTTCAACACAGTTGTGGGGGAGAGCCAAGATGGAGTCACGGTGGCTTCAATACAACGGTGGAGGAGAGCCAAGATGGAGTCACGGTGGCTTCAATACAACGGTGGGGGAGAGCCAAGATGGAGTCACGGTGGCTTCAACACAATGGTGGGGGAGAGCCAAGATGGAGTCACGGTGGCTTCAACACGGTGGAGGAGAGCCAAGAAGGAGTCACGGTGGCTTCAATACAACGGTGGGGGAGAGCCAAGATGGAGTCACGGTGGCTTCAACACAATGGTGGGGGAGAGCCAAGATGGAGTCACGGTAGCTTCAACACAATGGTGGGGGAGAGCCAAGATGGAGTCACGGTGGCTTCAACACGGTGGGTGAGAGCCAAGATGGAGTCACGGTGGCTTCAACACGGTGGGGGAGAGCCAAGATGGAGTCACGGTGGCTTCAACACAATGGTGGGGGAGAGCCAAGATGGAGTCACGGTGGCTTCAATACAATGGTGGGGAAGAGCCAAGATGGAGTCACGGTAGCTTCAACACGGTGGGGGAGAGCCAAGATGGAGTCACGGTGGCTTCAATACAATGGTGGGGGAGAGCCAAGATGGAGTCACGGTGGCTTCAATACAATTGTGGGGAAGAGCCAAGATGGAGTCCTGGTGGCTTAAACACAACGGTGGGGGAGAGCCAAGATGGAGTCACGGTAGCTTCAACACGGTGGCTTCAACACGGTGGATCCTACCAGTCACCTAGTGTATATATAAATCACTAATAGTTCCCAGTCTAGGACTGGCTTACTTTATTGAGCCACTACAGTTTTCACACGGTCATCAGTTGGACCATTGAAAACAATACCAACAGTATGTGAGATTATCATAAGATAGGCTTGTATCATAACAGTGTTGAATAGTAGCTCATTTCAGTACCTCGGTGATACTATCTGATTACAGAGACGAAATAGATTTAAAGGTGTCGTAAAAATTCTGAATGATTCAAAGTTACATCATAAGCAAAAACATTCAAGACGCACTTTTTTTTTATCAATAAATAAAACTACAGACAGAAGAAATGTGACGATAATCACTTTAAAGTAGCATCGTAATAAAAGAGATAAAAAATAAAAAAAAAGACTCAACTCACCCAGAAAACGAAATTAAAGAAAAAGAGCATGAATTTGATACACTTGTTGCAGCCGACGACAGTCATGACGACCGACTGTTCAGGTCCGTTAATTTAGATGAATAAATTAAACGTCTGCGTGATACCAGTGTCCCCGAGATTCTAAGAAGACGGACCGTTATAGCTTCTTCTCGTTCTAAGAACTCAAATTCTGTGCCAGAAATCTCGAGGTATGTTCCCCAAGGAATGGGTAGAAACTCCTCCTTTTACTAATGACTGTGTAAACCGAGACTGGAAACAGCCCACCAAGTGATGAGGGGAGGTAGAAGAGGACAGATGAAAGACAGCATGGCTTGTCTTGTGATTATTTATATATATTTTTTTTTCTTCTTGTTTAATTTGTACTGTTCATTTTTCTTCCTGTTTGTGAGAAAAAAGTTTGTACTCAGAGGCACCATTGGGAATGAAAGACCCTGGTCTCAATTAGGCAACACTAAATAAATAAAAGTTAATAAAAAAATATAAATCTTCATAAACTACAGGAGTTAGGAGGAGCAATATTCTGTTTATTGCTCAGGCTTATTGTTGTTGTTATTCTTCCACTATAAACTAGTATTCAGAACACAAACACACCGCATTTATTTTACACCTAAACATCAAAATGTCTAAATAATGAGATAAGGAAGAGAACAGGGACTTTGCCCACATATCTAGGCTATGGTCCCTGGCCAAAAGTAGTGCACTAAATAGGGAATAGGGTTCCACTAATTAGGGAATAGAGTTCCATTAAATAGGGAATAGGGTTCCACTAATTAGGGAATAGAGTTCCATTAAATAGGGAATAGGGTTCCACTAATTAGGGAATAGAGTTCCATTAAATAGGGAATAGGGTTCCACTAATTAGGGAATAGGGTTCCACTAAATAGGGAATATGGTTCTATTCAATAGTGAATAGGGTTCCACTAAATAGGGAATAGAGTTCCACTAAATAGGGAATATGGTTCTATTCAATAGTGAATAGGGTTCCACTAAATAGGGAATAGAGTTCCATTAAATAGGGAATAGGGTTCTATTCAATAGCGAATAGGGTTCCACTAAATAGGGAATATGGTTCTATTCAATAGTGAATAGGGTTCTATTCAATAGCAAATAGGCTTCTATTAAAAAGGGAATAGGGTTCCACTGAATAGGGAATAGGGTTTCACTAAATAGGGAATAGGGTTCTATTAAATAGGGAATATGGTTCCACTAAATAGGGAATAGGGTTCTATTCAATAGTGAATAGGGTACTATTAAATAGGGAATAGGGTTCCACTAGATAGGGATTAGGGTTCTATTCAATAGCGAATAGGTTTCTATTAAATAGGGAATAGGGTTCCACTAAATAGGGAATAGGGTTCCACTAAATAGGGAATAGGGTTCCACTAAATAGGGAATAGGGTTCTATATGGGATGCAGACATAGTGTAATGTCATCATAATGGATCATTGCAGAGGCACAAAGAGGACAGAGGCACATGCAGTGAACTGCATGGGCAACACCGCTCTCTGTTGGCAATGCCCATAACAACACCATAATGACTCCTACCATATGGTGAAGAGAGAGGGAACTGAATGTATAGGCTGTTGTGGCATCACTGGCATTCTGTGTCTTTGTTCATAGGAAATCACTTTGTATAAAGAGGGTCGACACACTGCACATTTCCATACATCCAGTGATAATATAATACCGATGATACTGTGTCTCTCTATTCATTTGTCAAATGGAGGAATTAATTTGATATAGCATGGATTTGGCGTTTAGCCAAATGGTTTCAGGGTCATACCCTCATAAACCGATTGACTGTCAGCCTGTCTGACTGCATATGGTCAAAAATACTGAGGCTGTATGTCCTGGAGGAAGTGAAAGGAAACGGGAAGGGGGGACGGGTGGCAGTGCCTGGCTGCATGGAGCTAAACAATCAGTGAATGCATGAACTCAGTAGACAGATTCAACAAACAATGGTTCTGACTGGGCATGCTCCATATCATTCTCCACGCGTTTTCTCCTTCCTTCCCTCTCCTTCCTTCCTTCTTCTTCTTCTTCTTCTTCTTCTTCTTCTTCTTCTTCTTCTTCTTCCACGGTGTTTCCAGAACAACCGCGTCTCTTCTTCGAGTCAATTCTGAGGATCCTCAAGAGAATCATCACCGCGGAGCATTGCTCAGTCAGAGGACACAGAGAACACAGAGAACACAGAGGACGTGCGCGTACCTTCCTGCCTCTTGTCCTTCCGTGTTCATACTTCATATGGTGTCACCGTGGAATACTCGCTCTCCTTGCAGTCTCGAACACGAAGGAATCACAGGCATTGATCCGCCCCCCCCCAAAAAAAAATGCATAGGGAAAACAACAATTTACCCCGATGAAGATAAACACAGTCACAGACATCTTGCGCGGGAAAATGCGCGGCGCCTGATCTAGCCCTAGTAGGATATAGCTACCGGTTGCTGTCCAACTGTTTCGTTCAACGGAAAACTGGATTTAAATGTGTCGTTTTGGGGGACAAGGTAAAGCGACAGTAGATACATGAGAGGAAGGATAGCATTCTTAAATAGCAAGCAGAGTGTCTCGGAGAGAGAGAGAGAGAGAGAGAGAGAGAGAGAGAGAGAGAGAGAGAGAGAGAGAGAGGGGGGACTGGTGCTGTCCTTTCAGCACCACGGCATGCAGTCACACACCCGCATTCACCGTGCTGTCTATGAATATCGTTAACTGGTTCTACCAAAAACCACCACAACTAGGAAGTGAGTCTTTGTGTTGGATTCGGATTAGAAAGAATAAACAACACCCTTTTTTTTATCTTCTTCACCTTTTGGATTTAAACCACCATCCATTGTTGTGGATTTAAACCACCATCCATTGTTGTGGATTTAAACCACCATCCATTGTTGTGGATTTAAACCACCATCCATTGTTAATAATGGCATGCCATTGACTACACTGGCTATCATTTTGGATTTAAACGTTTTCCCTCCTGTAGGTCTTGTGGTTGATTTCCATGACAGGTTGTGGAAACATTGGGGCACCCGGTATAATCAGTGGGAATATGTGCTGATTAGTCCTATAGGCCTGCACTATTTAAGATATATAGCCTGCAACTATCAGCAGCCTAGCCGTATCTCTTCCCTCTTCCTCCCCTGGTAACCCCGGTTGCGTCCCCCCCCCCCTCCCACTGTGCTCATAGAGTTGCCGTTGTGATGCTGGGAACTTATTGGAGACATGCCTAAGGGACGCAATGGGCTTGAGCGACGAAAAGGATCGCATTGTGATAAACGTGGGAGGGACCAAGCACCAGACATACCGCGGTACCTTACGTACCCTGCCCGGTACCCGTTTATCCTGTCTGGCCGAACCCGACGCGCCTAGTCACTTCGACTGGGACGACAAACATGAGGAATTCTTTTTCGACCGCCACCCTGCCGTTTTCGCTCATATCCTTAACTATTACCGAACTGGTAAATTGCACTGCCCTGCCGATGTCTGCGGACCTCTTTACGAGGAGGAATTGGCATTCTGGGGCATCGATGAGACGGACGTGGAGCCTTGCTGCTGGATGACCTATAGCCAGCACCGGGAGGCGGAGGAAGCGCTTGATAGTTTCGGCGGGGGTGCCCTGCTCGACTTAACCAGTAATGATGATCAGGACCCGGAGGTCGTGACCGATCCGGGGGACGGGGTTGGTGATGAGGCAGATGAGATGACGAGGAGGCTGGCGCAGGGGGACTCTACCGACGTAAAGGCAAAGGGGCTATGGGGTCGTTGGCAGAAACGCATGTGGGCTCTGTTTGAAGACCCCTACTCTTCTAAATATGCAAGGGTGAGTAAGATAAATATTTCTCTACTGTCCATAATCTCTATTTTCCTTTCTAATTGTGATATTAAGCCTAATGATGGATATGCGGTTAATGATGAATGACAGATTTACAGATATGGTGATTGATAGAGGACTTCTAGCCATGTGATGTGGAGAGGGTCTGTGTGAGAGTGACCTTGAGATGGTAGGCTAGTCCACTCCCCAGGTATTCACCAGGGAGCTCTACAGCAGGAGAATGTTATTGTAACAGTCAGGTGGAAGGAATAAATGTTGACCAATGGATCCTAACTACTAGCCAGCCTACTTTCACCCCTAGACACAGATGATGTCAGCAAAAACCCCCCCAAAAAAACAGAGAAAGCCGAGTGTATCTCACCATGAGTATCATAACCCTTTCTTACTAAGCTGAGTCAAACCGTGCCAAGCTGAGCTGAGCTGTACTGACCTGTTTAATAAGCATCCACCATGGTTCCTGGAACAATGCTGGAAAGGACAAAATAAAATATCAAAGACAACACAGTTTGTCTACGGTTCAGGTTGGGACAATAGTGTGAAAAGGTACTACATGTGTTTGTGCCAAGAGCCTCCTGAACAGGAGAAAAGCTGACCTGGGATGTTTGTATTTATGTTGGTATTTAGTTTGGTTAAACAATGTCTATGAATCGTCCTGGACTAGCCTGGGGCCAGAACTGAATGTCTTAAAAATAAAATCTAATTTGTCACATACATTTTTTTTTTTTTTTACATTTTAGTCATTCAGCAGACGCTCTTACAGCGACACTACAGTAGTGAATTTCATACAATTCATGCATTTTTTTATTTTTTTTTGTACTGGCCCCCCGTGGGAATCAAACCCACAACCCTGGTGTTGCAAACACCATGCTCTACCAACTGAGCCACAGGGAAGGAATACGTAGAGATGGTTAGCAGATGTTAATGCGAGTGTAGCGAAATGCTTGTGCTTCTAGTTCCGACCGTGCAGTAATATCTAACAAGTAATCTAACAATTTCACAACAACTACCTTATACACACAAGTGTAAAAGAATGATTAGGAATATGTACATATAAATATATGGATGAGCGATGGCCGAACGGCATAGGCAAGATGCAGTAGATGGTATAGAGTACAGTATATACATATGAGATGAGTAATGTAGGGTATGTAAACATTATATAAAGTGGCATTGTTTAAAGTGGCTAGTGATACATTTATTACATCCAATTTTTAGTTATTAAAGTGGCTAGAGATTTGAGTCAGTATGTTGGCAGCAGCCACTCAATGTTAGTGATGGCTGTTTAACAGTCTGATGGCCTTGAGATAGAAGCTGTTTTTCAGTCTCTCGGTCCCAGCTTTGATGCACCTGTACTGACCTCGCCTTCTGGATGATAGCGGGGTGAACAGGCAGTGGCTCGGGTGGTTGTTGTCCTTGATGATCTTTTTGGCCTTCCTGTGACATCGGGTGGTGTAGGTGTCCTGGAGGGCAGGTAGTTTGCCCCCGGTGATGCGTTGTGCAGACCTCACTACCCTCTGGAGAGCCTTCCGGTTATGGGCGGAGCAGCTGCCGTACCAGGCGGTGATACAGCCCGACAGGATGCTCTCGATTGTGCATCTGTAAAGGTTTGTGAGTGCAAGCTGAATTTCTTCAGCCTCCTGAGGTTGAAGAGGAGCTGTTGCGCCTTCTTCACCACGCTGTCCGTGTGGGTGGACCATTTCAGTTTGTCCGTGATGTGTACGCCGAGGAACTTAAAGCTTTCCACACTTAGTGAGTGTGACAATGGCCATAGGAGTTGGCAAGACAGCACCAACCAAGCTACTCATGGACATGAGACTAGAATACCTGGGTGGGATGTGGACAGTTTGAGAATACCTGGGAGGTTGGTAGTTTGAGAATACCTGGGATGTTGGCAGTTTGAGAATACCTGGGAGGTTGGCAGTTTCAGAATACCTGGGATGTTGGCAGTTTGAGAATACCTGGGATGTTGGCAGTTTGAGAATACATGGGATGTTGGCAGTTTGAGAATACCTGGGATGTTGGCAGTTTGAGAATACATGGGATGTTGGCAGTTTGAGAATACCTGGGATGTTGGCAGTTTGAGAATACCTGGGATGTTGGCAGTTTGAGAATACATGGGATGTTGGCAGTTTGAGAATACCTGGGAGGTTGGCAGTTTGAGAATACATGGGATGTGGACAGTTTGAGAAATACCTGGGATGTTGGCAGTTTGAGAATACATGGGATGTGGACAGTGAGAATACCTGGGATGTTGGCAGTTTGAGAATACATGGGATGTTGGCAGTTTGAGAATACCTAGGACGTTGGCAGTTATTGTGGGTTAGAATACCTGGCTGGGTGGATACTGGCAGTTAGTGTGGGTTAGAATACCTGGCTGGGTGGATACTGGCAGTTAGTGTGGGTTAGAATACCTGGCTGGGTGGATACTGGCAGTTAGTGTTGGTTAGAATACCTGGCTGGGTGGATACTGGCAGTTAGTGTGGGTTAGAATACCTGGCTGGGTGGATACTGGCAGTTAGTGTTGGTTAGAATACCTGGCTGGATGGATATTGGCAGTTAGTGTGGGTTAGAATACCTGGCTGGGTGGATACTGGCAGTTAGTGTGGGTTAGAATACCTGGCTGGGTGGATACTGGCAGTTAGTGTGGGTTAGAATACCTGGCTGGGTGGATATTGGCAGTTAGTGTGGGTTAGAATACCTGGCTGGGTGGATATTGGCAGTTAGTGTGGGTTATAATACCTGGCTGGGTGGATACTGGCTGTGTTGGTTAGAATACCTGGCTGGGTGGATATTGGCAGTTAGTGTGGGTTAGAATACCTGGCTGGGTGGATACTGGCAGTTAGTGTTGGTTAGAATACCTGGCTGGGTGGATACTGGCTGTGTTGGTTAGAATACCTGGCTGGGTGGATACTGGCAGTTAGTGTGGGTTAGAATACCTGGCTGGGTGGATACTGGCTGTGTTGGTTAGAATACCTGGCTGGGTGGATACTGGCAGTTAGTGTGGGTTAGAATACCTGGCTGGGTGGATACTGGCTGTGTTGGTTAGAATACCTGGCTGGGTGGATACTGGCAGTTAGTGTGGGTTAGAATACCTGGCTGGGTGGATACTGGCTGTGTTGGTTAGAATACCTGGCTGGGTGGATACTGGCAGTTAGTGTGGGTTAGAATACCTGGCTGGGTGGATACTGGCAGTTAGTGTGGGTTAGAATACCTGGCTGGGTGGATACTGGCAGTTAGTGTGGGTTAGAATACCTGGCTGGGTGGATACTGGCTGTGTTGGTTAGAATACCTGGCTGGGTGTATATTGGCAGTTAGTGTGGGTTCGAATACCTGGCTGGGTGGATATTGGCAGTTAGTGTGGGTTCGAATACCTGGCTGGGTGGATACTGGCAGTTAGTGTGGGTTAGAATACCTGGCTGGGTGGATACTGGCTGTGTTGGTTAGAATACCTGGCTGGGTGGATATTGGCTGTGTTGGTTAGAATACCTGGCTGGGTGGATATTGGCAGTTAGTGTGGGTTAGAATACCTGGCTGGGTGGATATTGGCAGTTAGTGTGGGTTAGAATACCTGGCTGGGTGGATACTGGCAGTTAGTGTGGGTTAGAATACCTGGCTGGGTGGATACTGGCAGTTAGTGTGGGTTAGAATACCTGGCTGGGTGGATACTGGCTGTGTTGGTTAGAATACCTGGCTGGGTGGATACTGGCAGTTAGTGTGGGTTAGAATACCTGGCTGGGTGGATACTGGCAGTTAGTGTGGGTTAGAATACCTGGCTGGGTGGATACTGGCAGTTAGTGTGGGTTAGAATACCTGGCTGGGTGGATACTGGCAGTTAGTGTGGGTTAGAATACCTGGCTGGGTGGATACTGGCAGTTAGTGTGGGTTATAATACCTGGCTGGGTGGATACTGGCAGTTAGTGTGGGTTAGAATACCTGGCTGGGTGGATACTGGCTGTGTTGGTTAGAATACCTGGCTGGGTGGATACTGGCAGTTAGTGTGGGTTAGAATACCTGGCTGGGTGGATACTGGCAGTTAGTGTGGGTTAGAATACCTGGCTGGGTGGATACTGGCAGTTAGTGTGGGTTAGAATACCTGGCTGGGTGGATACTGGCTGTGTTGGTTAGAATACCTGGCTGGGTGGATACTGGCTGTGTTGGTTAGAATACCTGGCTGGGTGGAGACTGGCTGTGTTGGTTAGAATACCTGGCTGGGTGGATACTGGCTGTGTTGGTTAGAATACCTGGCTGGGTGGATACTGGCAGTGTTGGTTAGAATACCTGGCTGGGTGGATACTGGCTGTGTTGGTTAGAATACCTGGCTGGGTGGAGACTGGCTGTGTTGGTTAGAATACCTGGCTGGGTGGATACTGGCAGTGTGTTGGTTAGAATACCTGGCTGGGTGGATACTGGCATGTGTTGGTTAGAATACCTGGCTGGGTGGATACTGGCTGTGTTGGTTAGAATACCTGGCTGGGTGGATACTGGCGTGTGTTGGTTAGAATACCTGGCTGGGTGGATACTGGCAGATGTTGGTTAGAATACCTGGCTGGGTGGATACTGGCAGTAGTGTGGGTTAGAATACCTGGCTGGGTCGAGACTGGCTGTGTTGGTTAGAATACCTGGCTGGGTGGATACTGGCAGTTAGTGTGGGTTAGAATACCTGGCTGGGTGGATACTGGCAGTTAGTGTGGGTTAGAATACCTGGCTGGGTGGATACTGGCAGTTAGTGTGGGTTAGAATACCTGGCTGGGTGTATACTGGCAGTTAGTGTGGGTTAGAATACCTGGCTGGGTGGATATTGGCAGTTAGTGTTGGTTAGAATACCTGGCTGGGTGGATATTGGCTGTGTGGGTTAGAATACCTGTCTGGGTGGATATTGGCAGTTAGTGTGGGTTAAAATACCTGGCTGGGTAGATACTGGCAGTTAGTGTGGGTTCGAATACCTGGCTGGGTGGATACTGGCTGTGTTGGTTAGTATACCTGGCTGGGTGGATACTGGCTGTGTTGGTTAGAATACCTGGCTGGGTGGATACTGGCTGTGTTGGTTAGAATACCTGGCTGGGTGGATACTGGCTGTGTTGGTTAGAATACCTGGCTGGGTGGATACTGGCTGTGTTGGTTAGAATACCTGGCTGGGTGGATACTGGCTGTGTTGGTTAGAATACCTGGCTGGGTGGATACTGGCAGTTAGTGTGGGTTAGAATACCTGGCTGGGTGGATATTGGCAGTTAGTGTGGGTTAGAATACCTGGCTGGGTGGATACTGGCAGTTAGTGTGGGTTAGAATACCTGGCTGGGTGGATACTGGCAGTTAGTGTGGGTTAGAATACCTGGCTGGGTGGATACTGGCAGTTAGTGTGGGTTAGAATACCTGGCTGGGTGGATATTGGCAGTTAGTGTGGGTTAGAATACCTGGCTGGGTGGATACTGGCTGTGTGGGTTAGAATACCTGGCTGGGTGGATACTGGCAGTTAGTGTGGGTTAGAATACCTGGCTGGGTGGATACTGGCTGTGTGGGTTAGAATACCTGGCTGGGTGGATACTGGCTGTGTGGGTTAGAATACCTGGCTGGGTGGATATTGGCTGTGTGGGTTAAATAGGTCAGGTCAGCATGTTAAGTAAACCAGATCTTTAGCACCAGCAGCAGTTGGCAGTATCTGATGGCAGACCTCCAGACTGACATAGTACACAGTTTGCTGCTCCACGGTTGGCAAGATGAGGTTCTTGGACCTGTTATTACGGGCAGGCTTCCATCTGGCCTGGTCCTATGGTCCTCCATGGTGGTGATAGTGAAACGAGTTTGCACCCTAAAACATTTTGGTAACATTTTATTTGAAGCATTATAACTTGTAAGTTAGGCCTGCTGGTATAATGCATTATAACTTGTTGTAAGTAAAGCCTGCTGGTATAATGCATTATAACTTGTTGTAAGTAAAGCCTGCTGGTATAATGCATTATAACTTGTTGTAAGTAAAGCCTGCTGGTATAATGCATTATAACTTGTTGTATGTAAAGCCTGCTGGTATAATGCATTATAACTTGTTGTATGTAAAGCCTGCTGGTATAATGCATTATAACTTGTTGTAAGTAAAGCCTGCTGGTATAATGCATTATAACTTGTTGTAAGTAAAGCCTGCTGGTATAATGCATTATAACTTGTTGTAAGTAAAGTCTGCTGGTATAATGCATTATAACTTGCTGTAAGTAAAGCCTGCTGGTATAATGCATTATAACTTGCTGTAAGTAAAGCCTGCTGGTATAATGCATTATAACTCGTTGTAAGTAAAGTCTGCTGGTATAATGCATTATATCTTGCTGTAAGTATGTATGAAATCATATACTAATTTTAATGAGGCTTGTAAGTTACTGTATCAACATTTGAATTGAGTGAAAATGGCTGGTATAGTCAGGATGATTATTAGATGATTATAAGACATTATAAAAGATCATACATGCTCATGACAAGTCTAACAATGGATTTTATCACTCACTATAAAAGTACGAGTTATTACAGGTCCAGAATACACAACACCGTTAAGATCAGAAATACAGTTGATTATTAATTGAGTAACCGTTCAGATTGCAGTTGTTGATTGATTGTTTATGCCTGACTGGCTCTTGTTGTGTGGTAGACAGGGAAGACAAGTTGATTGGTGAGAGTGGTGAATATCATTAAACAGAGTGAAATGCGTAGCATCTCGTCCTCAAGTTTTTGTTTTATTCTAAAATGAGTTTCACATAACTCTTATTAACTCGGACCGTTGTCTAAAATCCCAACCACCGGAAACCATTCAGAGCTGCCATACATTTCAGTGTGAGAGCCACATATTTCATTGAAAGCTATATATTTAATTGTGAAAGTCAATAAGCCATACATTTCAGTGTGAGCAAGACAGGACCTCAGTAGTGAATTTTGACAGAGCTTTATGGAGAACAGAATATAATTGACTAGATCACAGTGTCTCTTAATTATAGGCAGTATTCAGCTAGATTCAGATTCAGAATTCTGTGTGGTTCAGATTCAGATTCAGAATTCTGTGTGGTTAAGATTCAGATTCAGAATTCTATGTGGTTCAGATTCAGATTCAGAATTCTGTGTGGTTCAGATTCAGATTCAGAATTCCGTGTGGTTAAGGTTCAGATTCAGAATTCTATGTGGTTCAGATTCAGAATCAGAATTCCGTGTGGTTCAGATTCAGATTCAGATTTCTGTTTGATTCAGGTTTGATTCAGATTCAGATGTGATTCAGGTTCACATTGTAATGAAGTAGGGCAAGGTTTGACAGAGCTCTATGAAGCACGGCATGTGGTTAATTATTCCAAGTGTTAATTACAGACTGTAGTATTCACAGCGGACACATCACGTGACAGTGGAACAACCCCCCATATCACTCTCTCTGTTGTCACTCATTTATCTATTTTATTTAACCTTTATTTAACTAGGTTAAGTCATAGTGAACATCAACTAGGATTAGCCAACCAGGGTAAGAACATAGAAATAGAATCTAGTCATTATCTAGTCTTTCTACTTCTATGGGCAAAACAACCCTGGTCGTCACCATAGAGGACAAAGCAACCCTGGTCGTCACCATAGAGGACAAAACAACCCTGGTCGTCACCATAGAGGACAAAACAACCCTGGTCGTCACCATAGAGGGCAAAACAACCCTGGTCGTCACCATAGAGGACAAAACAACCCTGGTCGTCACCATAGAGGACAAAACAACCCTGGTCGTCACCATAGAGGACAAAACAACCCTGGTCGTCACCATAGAGGACAAAACAACCCTGGTCGTCACCATAGAGGACAAACAACCCTGGTCGTCACCATAGAGGACAAAACAACCCTGGTCGTCACCATAGAGGACAAAACAACCCTGGTCGTCACCATAGAGGACAAAGCAACCCTGGTCGTCACCATAGAGGACAAAACAACCCTGATCGTCACCATTGAGGACAAAACAACCCTGGTCGTCACCATAGAGGGCAAAACAACCCTGGTCGTCACCATAGAGGACAAAACAACCCTGGTCGTCACCATAGAGGACAAAACAACCCTGGTCGTCACCATAGAGGACAAAACAACCCTGGTCGTCACCATAGAGGACAAAACAACCCTGGTCGTCACCATAGAGGACAAAAAAACCTGGTCGTCACCATTGAGGACCAAACAACCCTGGTCGTCACCATAGAGGACAAAACAACCCTGGTCGTCACCATAGAGGACAAAACAACCCTGGTCGTCACCATAGAGGACAAAACAACCCTGATCGTCACCATTGAGGACAAAACAACCCTGGTCGTCACCATTGAGGACAAAACAACCCTGGTCGTCACCATAGAGGACAAAACAACCCTGGTCGTCACCATAGAGGACAAAACAACCCTGATCGTCACCATAGAGGGCAAAACAACCCTGGTCGTCACCATAGAGGACAAAACAACCCTGGTCGTCACCATAGAGGACAAAAAAACCTGGTCGTCACCATTGAGGACCAAACAACCCTGGTCGTCACCATAGAGGACAAAACAACCCTGGTCGTCACCATAGAGGACAAAACAACCCTGGTCGTCACCATAGAGGACAAAACAACCCTGGTCGTCACCATAGAGGACAAAAAACCCTGGTCGTCACCATAGAGGACAAAACAACCCTGGTCGTCACCATAGAGGACAAAACAACCCTAGTCGTCACCATAGAGGACAAAACAACCCTGATCGACCCTGATCGTCAAAAAACATAAAGCATACAACCTGTTTGCAACAAGGCACTCAAGTAATACTGCAAAACATATGGCAAAGAAATTAACTTTATATCCTAGCAGTACTATTTACTTCACTGAGAGTGAAGCTGATACTGTATATAACATTTTGCCATTTTACAGCCTTATTCTAAAACGGATTAAATATGTTTTTTTCCCTTCTCATTAATCTACACACACTACCCCATAATGACATCACAATACCCCATAATGACATCACAATACGCCATAATGACATCACAATACCCCATAATGACATCACAATACCCCATAATGACAAAACCAAAAACAGGTTTTTAGAAATGTTTGCAAATGTATTAGAAAATAAAAAAATGAAATACCTTATTTACATAGTCAAAGGGTCTGAATACTCTCTGAAGGCACCGTATATACAAAAGTATGTGGACACCCATTTAAATGAGTGGATTCGGCTATTTCAGCCACTCCCATTGATGACAGGTGTATAAATCGAGCACACAGACATGCAATCTCCATTGACAAACATTGGCAGTAGAATGGCCCGTACTGAAGAGCTCAGTGACTTTCAACGTGGCACCGTCATAGGATGCCATCTTTCCAACAAGTCAGTTCGTCAAATTTCTGCCCTGCTAGAGCTGCTCCTCGGTCAACTGTAAGTGCTGGTATTGTGAAGTGGAAACGTCTAGGAGCAACAACGGCTCAGCCACGAAGTGGTAGGCTACACAAGCTCACTGAACGGAACTGCCGAGTGCCGAAGCGAGTAACGTGTAAAAATCACCTGTCCTCGGTTGCAACACTTTCTACCGAGTACGAAACTGCCTTTGGAAAGCAACGTCAGCACAAGAACTGTTTGTGAAATGTGTTTCCATGGCCAAGCAGCCGCACACAAGCCTAAGATCACCATGCGCAATGCCAAGCGTCGGCTGGAGTGGTGTAAAGCTCGCCACCATTGAACTCTGGAGCAGTGGAAACAAGTTCTCTGGAGTGATGAATTACGCTTCACCATCTGGCAGTCCGACGGACGAATCTGGGTTTGGCGGATGCCAGGAGAACGAAACCTGCCCCAATGCTTAGTGACAACTGTAAAGTTTGGTGGAGGAGGAATAACGGTCGGAGGCTGTTTTTCATGGTTTGGGCCCCTTGCATACAGTGAGATTCTAGATGATTCTGTGCTTCCAACTTTGTGGAAACAGTTTGGGAAGGCCGTTTCCTGTCTCATCATGACAATACCCCCGTGCACTTCAACCCCATGTGAACACCTTTGGGATTAAATGGAACGCCGACTGCGAGCCAGGCCTAATCGCCCAACATCAGTGCTTGACCTCCCCAAAGTTCCAACATCTAGTAGAAAGCTTTCCCAGAAGAGTGGAGGCTGAGCAGCAAAGGGGAGGACCAACTCCATATTAATGCCCATGATTTTGGAATGAGATGTTCGACAAGCACATACTTTTGGTCATGTCATGTATAAGTGCATTTATCTAAATACTTATGACACCTTCAAATGGAGGGGACTAGATACATAAAGTGCTTTCAATTGTAAATGGTTAAACAGATTTGTATGAAAATATGTATGAAAATACCCTCAGTTAAAAGATGACATTCTGGGCAGTCGGTTCATATAAAATCCAAAATGCCAAATTAAACGTTTTAGTTTCACTGCCAAAATAAATCCGTAGGGGGGTGTATGTGTCTACGAGATGATAAACTATATGGGTTAGTACTGAGCATCTGTTAGCACTGAGCATCTGTTAGCACTGAGCCTCTGTTAACACTGAGCCTCTGTTGCTGTGGCAGAATGAGGGCTAGCACTGAGCATCTGTTAGCACTGAGCCTCTGTTGCTGTGGCAGAATGAGGGCTAGCACTGAGCATCTGTTAACACTGAGCCTCTGTTGCTGTGGCAGAATGAGGGCTAGCACTGAGCATCTGTTAGCACTGAGCCTCTGTTAACACTGAGCCTCTGTTGCTGTGGCAGAATGAGGGCTAGCACTGAGCATCTGTTAGCACTGAGCCTCTGTTGCTGTGGAAGAGAGGCAGGAGGACATCACAGGGAATGAGGGATTGTCCGAAATACTGTAGCACCCTATTCCCCATATAGTGCACTACTTTGGAACAAAGCCCTGGTGAAAAGGAGTGCAATATATAGGTAATGGTGTGCCATTTTGGATGTAACTGAAGTTTGCTACAACGAAAGCGACCGATGAAAAAAGCCTTGGTTTCATTTGACAGCACGGATAGTGTTACAGATTATGCTGTACCCAGTCCACTGTTCAGAAACAGGAGCATGGCCTGCTTTACATTGAAACAGCCTTTGAACAGCAATACAGATCCAAAGAGTGACATGTTTGTCAACAAAAGGTTTCTAATGGTTTGTTTGTCATTTCTTTCAGAGGAAGTGTGTGGTTGACTGTTTCAGGATTGAAATTGTACTTTGTCTCTTGGGGGGTGACTGATATCTTTGACAATTGTCGGGGAGACACATTGATTTTTCAGTTGTTTTTGGTGGACCTGGCTGATTTGTTTGAGTTCTGATGGTGGACCTGGCTGATTTGTTTCAGTTCTGATGGTGGACCTGGCTGATTTGTTTCAGTTCTGATGGTGGGCCTGGCTGATTTGTTTCAGTTCTGATGGTGGACCTGGCTGATTTGATTCAGTTCTGATGGTGGGCCTGGCTGATTTGTTTCAGTTCTGATGGTGGGCCTGGCTGATTTGATTCAGTTCTGATGGTGGGCCTGGCTGATTTGTTTCAGTTCTGATGGTGGACCTGGCTGCTTTGTTTCAGTTCTGATGGTGGACCTGGCTGATTTGTTTCAGTTCTGATGGTGGGCCTGGCTGATTTGTTTCAGTTCTGATGGTGGACCTGGCTGATTTGTTTCAGTTCTGATGGTGGGCCTGGCTGATTTGTTTCAGTTCTGATGGTGGACCTGGCTGATTTGATTCAGTTCTGATGGTGGGCCTGGCTGATTTGTTTCAGTTCTGATGGTGGGCCTGGCTGATTTGATTCAGTTCTGATGGTGGGCCTGGCTGATTTGTTTCAGTTCTGATGGTGGGCCTGGCTGATTTGTTTCAGTTCTGATGGTGGACCTGGCTGATTTGTTTCAGTTCTGATGGTGGGCCTGGCTGATTTGTTTCAGTTCTGATGGTGGACCTGGCTGATTTGTTTCAGTTCTGATGGTGGACCTGGCTGATTTGTTTCAGTTCTGATGGTGGACCTGGCTGATTTGATTCAGTTCTGATGGTGGGCCTGGCTGATTTGTTTCAGTTCTGATGGTGGGCCTGGCTGATTTGTTTCAGTTCTGATGGTGGACCTGGCTGATTTGTTTCAGTTCTGATGGTGGACCTGGCTGATTTGTTTCAGTTCTGATGGTGGACCTGGCTGATTTGTTTCAGTTCTGATGGTGGACCTGGCTGATTTGTTTCAGTTCTGATGGTGGGCCTGGCTGATTTGTTTCAGTTCTGATGGTGGACCTGGCTGATTTGATTCAGTTCTGATGGTGGGCCTGGCTGATTTGTTTCAGTTCTGATGGTGGACCTGGCTGATTTGTTTCAGTTCTGATGGTGGACCTGGCTGATTTGTTTCAGTTCTGATGGTGGACCTGGCTGATTTGTTTCAGTTCTGATGGTGGGCCTGGCTGATTTGTTTCAGTTCTGATGGTGGACCTGGCTGATTTGATTCAGTTCTTATGGTGGGCCTGGCTGATTTGTTTCAGTTCTGATGGTGGACCTGGCTGATTTGTTTCAGTTCTGATGGTGGACCTGGCTGATTTGTTTCAGTTCTGATGGTGGACCTGGCTGATTTGATTCAGTTCTGATGGTGGGCCTGGCTGATTTGTTTCAGTTCTGATGGTGGGCCTGGCTGATTTGTTTCAGTTCTGATGGTGGACCTGGCTGATTTGATTCAGTTCTGATGGTGGACCTGGCTCATTTGTTTCAGTTCTGTTATAACTGTTTGTGATGGATAACAATGAGTCAGACAGAATGGATAGGATGCCCAGAAGACTAACTAGGGGTGCTTCCCAAATAGCAGCCTATTCCCTATATAGTGCACTACTTTTGACCAGGGCCCATAGAGTTCTGGTCAAAAGTAACATACTATGTAAGGAATAGGGTGCCATTTGGGACACAGCCAGTTTTCCAGTCAAATTACCTTGGTCTGAATGTCACGTCCTGACCATAGTAAGATGTGATTTTCTATGGTACAGTAGGTCAGGGCGTGACAGGGGGTGTTTTGTGTTTTTCTATGTTTTCTATTTCTATGTTTAAGTTCTGGTTGTTCTATTTCTATGTTTTTTTTGTTGGGTTGATCTCCAATTGGAGGCAGCTGGTCCTCGTTGCCTCCAATTGGAGATCATATTTAAGTAGGGGTTTTCTTCCTGGGTTTTTGTGGGTTATTATCTTTTGAGTAGTGTCTGTTTCTCTCTGCGTCACGGTTTGTTGTTTTTGTAAATTCAGTTATTTTTGTATTGCAAAAGTTTCACGAATTTAATAAAATGTGGAACTACAACCACGCTGCACTTTGGTCCGATCCTTTCGACAGCCGTGACACTGAAGGGGTTTGTCCGTTCCAGTCAAATTACCTTGGTCTGAAGGGGTTTGTCCGTTCCTGTCAAATTACCTTGGTCTGAAGGGGTTTGTCTGTTCCAGTCAAATTACCTTGGTCTGAAGGGATTTATCCGTTCCAGTCAAATTGCCTTGGTCTGAATGTCACGTCCTGACCATAGTAAGATGTGATTTTCTATGGTAGAGTAGGTCAGGGCGTGACAGGGGGTGTTTTGTGTTTTTCTATGTTTTCTATTTCTATGTTTAAGTTCTAGTTGTTCTATTTCTGTTTTTTTTTGGGGGGGGGGTTGATCTCCAATTGGAGATCCTTTCGACAGCCGTGACAGAATAACCCACCATAAAAGGACCAAGGAGCGTGGAAGAGAATGGACCTGGGAGGAAGTTCTGGACGGCAAGGGATCCTGGACATGGGAGGAGATCCAGGCTGGATGGGATCGCCTTCCATGGGAACAGGTGGAGGCAGCGAGAGCAGAGCGGCGACGAGAGGAGGCACGATACCAACGGCGAGGCAAGTGCAAGAGGCAGCCCCAAAACATTTTGTTGGGTGGGGCACATGGGGAGATTGGCAGAGTCAGGTTGGAGGCCTGTGCCAACTCCCCATGCTTACTGTGGGGGGCGAGTGACCGAGCAAGCACCATGTTATGCTGAGATACGCACTGTGTCGCCAGTGCGCAGCTACAGCCCGGTGCGCTCGGTGCAAGCTCCTCACAGGTGAGGTGCTAGAGTTGGCATTCAGCCTGGAAGGAGTATGCCTGCTCAGCGTTCCTGATCTCCGGTGCGTCTTCTCGGCCCAGGTTATCCTCCGCCAGCTCTACGCACGGTAACCCCAGTTCGCCAACATAAACCTGTGCAACCTGTCACAACGCCTCGAGCTTGTCGGGCTACGGAGGTTATCCAGCCAGGACGGGTTGTGCCAGCCATAAGCTCCAGACCTCCAGTGTGCCTCCACGGCCCAGTATACCCTGTGCCTGCTCTGCGCACCTGGCCTCCGGCGAAGCTCTCCAGTCCGGAGACTCCAGCGACGTTCCCTAGTCTGGAACTGCCAGCGACGTTCCCTAGTCCGGTGAGCCCTATTCCAGCTCCACGAATGAAGCCTCCAGTGATGATCTATGGTCCGAAGCCTGTAGAGATGATCCATGGCAAGAAGCCTGTAGGGATGATCCATGGCACGGAGCCTGCAGTGACGGCCTACAGTCCGGAACCTCCTGAGATGGCCTACAGTCCGGAGCCTCCAGCGACGCTCCCTAGTACGAAACCTCCAGCGACAGCCTGCAGCCCAGAGTCTTCAGCGACGGCCTGCAGCCCAGAACCTCCAGCGGCGGCCTGCAGCCCAGAACCTCCAGCAATGATCTACAGTCCGGTTCTTTCGACGACGATCCACGGTCCGGTGGTAATAAAGCAGAAGGATCAGCGGGTGGAGCGGGGATTACACCCCGAACCGGAGCCGCCTCCTCTGCTGGAGGTTAAGGTTATGTGGACTGCATTTGAGCCGCCATAGACAATTGTCACCCTCCCTACCCTCCCTTTTGTTTTGTGGTTTGTTTTGTTGTTTTAGGTGCATTTGGAGTCTGCACCTTTGGGGGGGGGGTAATGTCACGTCCTGACCATAGTAAGATGTGATTTTCTATGGTAGAGTAGGTCAGGGCGTGACAGGGGCTGTTTTGTGTTTTTCTATGTTTTCTATTTCTATGTTTAAGTTCTAGTTGTTCTATTTCTATGTTGTTTTCTTTGGGTTGATCTCCAATTGGAGGCAGCTGGTCCTCGTTGCCTCTAATTGGAGATCATATTTAAGTAGGGGTTTTCTTCCTGGGTTTTTGTGGGTTATTATCTTTTGAGTAGTGTAACGGCTGTCTACGGAAGAAGTGGACCAAAATGCGGCGGAGTTAGGGTTCGTCATTTTTAATGTTACGAACACTATGCAATTAACAAAACAACAAAACTGACAGCCAACACAGTCCTGTCAGGTGCAACAACAGTGACAAGCACAATTACCCACACCAGACAACGGAAACGTAGGCAACTTATGTGTGACTCCCAATCAACCACAACCCTCTACAGCTGTGCTTGATTGGAAGTCACACGGCCAAAATTAAATGAAACAATAAAACACTTACTCCCTTCTGCCACGTCCTGACCCAACTACACCCTCTACTGGTCAGGACGTGACAGTACCCCCCCCCTCAAGGTGCAGACCCCGGGATGCACCTAAAAAAGGAAAACACAAAAAAATCCCCAACAAAAAGGAACACCTAAACAATAAGGGAGGGAAGGGAGGGTGGCTGCCGTCACCGACGGCACTGTGCTACACCCTCCCTCCCCAACCCACCTATCCTGGAGGTGGCTCAGGTGCAGGACGTGGACCTCGCTCCACCTTCGGCGTCGCCCACTCTGTTGGCGCCCGATCGCTGCGCCGGGCAGACGGGCCACTCGGGCTGACCCTGGCAGACGGACCACTCGGGCTGGGTCGGAAGGCATGCGGGCCACTCGGGCTGGGCCGGAAGGCATGCGGGCCACTTGGGCTGGGCCGGAAGGCATGCGGGCCACTCGGGCTGGGCCGGAAGGCATGCGGGCCACTCGGGCTGGGCCGGAAGGCATGCGGGCCACTCGGGCTGGGCCGGAGGGCATGCGGGCCACTCGGGCTGGGCCGGAGGGCATGCGGGCCACTCGGGCTGGGCCGGAGGGCAGGAGGGCCACTCGGGCTGGGCCGGAGGGCAGGAGGGCCACTCGGGCTGGACCGGAGGGCAGGAGGACCACTCGGGCTGGACCGGAGGGCAGGAGGACCACTCGGGCTGATCCTGACAGGCCGGGCACCCTGGCAGATCAGGGCAGGCGGGCACCTCTGGCAGAACCGGGCAGTCCGGCCACTCTGGCAGAACAGGGCAGTCCGGCCACTCTGGCAGAACAGGGCAGTCCGGCCACTCTGGCAGAACAGGGCAGTCCGGCCACTCTGGCAGAACAGGGCAGTCCGGCCACTCTGGCAGAACAGGGCAGTCCGGCCACTCTGGCAGAACAGGGCAGTCCGGCCACTCTGGCAGAACAGGGCAGTCCGGCCACTCCGGCAGAACAGGGCAGTCCGGCCACTCTGGCAGAACAGGGCAGTCCGGCCACTCTGGCAGAACAGGGCAGTCCGGCCACTCCGGCAGAACAGGGCAGTCCGGCCACTCCGGCAGAACAGGGCAGTCCGGCCACTCCGGCAGAACAGGGCAGTCCGGCCACTCCGGCAGTTCAGGGCAGTCCGGCCACTCCGGCAGTTCAGGGCAGTCCGGCCACTCCGGCAGTTCAGGGCAGTCCGGCCACTCCGGCAGTTCAGGGCAGTCCGGCCACTCCGGCAGTTCAGGGCAGTCCGGCCACTCCGGCAGTTCAGGGCAGTCCGGCCACTCCGGCAGTTCAGGGCAGTCCGGCCACTCCGGCAGTTCAGGGCAGTCTGGCCACTCCGGCAGTTCAGGGCAGTCTGGCCACTCCGGCAGTTCAGGGCAGTCTGACCTCTCTGGCGACTGTTGACTGGCGGGCAGCTCTGACGACTGTTGACTGGCGGGCAGCTCTGACGACTGTTGACTGGCGGGCAGCTCTGACGACTGTTGACTGGCGGGCAGCTCCGACGACTGTTGACTGGCGGGCAGCTCCGACTCAGGATTCACCAGGCTGGGGAGACATAACGGAGGCCTGGCTTGAGGAGGTGGCACAGGAGAGACCAGGGTGGAGAGACCCACTGGAGGACCGGTCCGTGGAGGAGACACGGGCTTGACCAGGATAGGGAGATCCACTGGAGGACTGGTCCGTGGAGGAGACACGGGCTTGACCAGGATAGAGAGACCCACTGGAGTACTGGTCCGTGGAGGAGGCACGGGCTTGACCAGGATAGGGAGACCCACTGGAGGACTGGTCTGTGGAGGAGACACGGGCTTGACCAGGATAGAGAGACCCACTGGAGTACTGGTCCGTGGAGGAGGCACGGGCTTGACCAGGATAGGAAGACATGCAGGAGGCTTGGTTCTGGGCGTAGGTACAGGATGTGCAGGGCTGGGAAGACATGGAGGAGGCCTGTTTCTGGGCGCAGGCACAGTCTTTACCAGACAACCAGCACGCACCTCAGGACGAGTATGGAGAGCTGCCTCAGGTGACATCATACCCACGACACGCTCATTAGGGCGAATGCCGTACTTTATGCACCACACTAGCAGCTCTCTCATCTCTCTCTCTCCTAATTTTCCCATTAACCCCGTCACAGTCTCTGTCTCATAGCCCTCGCTCACCTCCAATGTCATCCCGACTGGCTCTGGTTCCGACCTCAGCTCCACCGACTGTCCCGTGTGCCCCCCCCAAAAAAAATATTGGGGCTGCCTCTCGCGCTCGTTGCGCTCTCTCTCCTCGTAGTATCGCCTCTCCGCTCTCGCCGCTTCAATCTCCCACTGCGGGAGGCGATAATCCCCAGCCTGAGTCCATGGTCCCTCTCCGTCCAGGATCTGTTCCCATGTCCATTTGTCCATAACGCAGTAGTCCTGCTGCTCCTTCCTCTTCCGCCGCTTGGTCCTGGTTTGGTGGGTAATTCTGTAACGGCTGTCTACGGAAGAAGTGGACCAAAATGCGGCGGAGTTAGGGTTCGTCATTTTTAATGTTACGAACACTATGCAATTAACAAAACAACAAAACTGACAGCCAACACAGTCCTGTCAGGTGCAACAACAGTGACAAGCACAATTACCCACACCACACAACGGAAACGTAGGCAACTTATGTGTGACTCCCAATCAACCACAACCCTCTACAGCTGTGCTTGATTGGAAGTCACACGGCCAAAATTAAATGAAACAATAAAACACTTACTCCCTTCTGCCACGTCCTGACCCAACTACACCCTCTACTGGTCAGGACGTGACAAGTAGTGTCTGTTTCTCTCTGCGTCACGGTTTGTTGTTTTTGTAAATTCAGTTATTTTTTGTATTGCAAAAGTTTCACGAATGTAATAAAATGTGGAACTACAACCACGCTGCACTTTGGTCCGATCCTTTCGACAGCCGTGATACTGAAGGGGTTTGTCCGTTCCAGTCAAATTACCTTGGTCTGAAGGCGTTTGTCCGTTCCAGTCAAATTACCTTGGACTGAAGGGGTTTGTCTGTTCCTGTCAAATTACCTTGGACTGAAGGCGTTTGTCCGTTCCAGTCAAATTGCCTTGGTCTGAAGGGGTTTGTCTGTTCCTGTCAAATTGCCTTGGTCTGAAGGGGTTTGTCTGTTCCTGTCAAATTACCTTGGACTGAAGGGGTTTGTCTGTTCCAGTCATTTTATTTATATTGTTACAGGGTGAAACCAGCATGACATCCATTAATCAGGAAAACCAACCATCACCAACCATTCATCACACACACACACACACACACACACACACACACACACACACACACACACACACACACACACACACACACACACACACACACACACACACACACACTGAGGACCTGAACAACTTCTACCCCCAAGGCATCAGACTGCTGAACAGTTCATCAAATGGCCACCCTGACTATTAGCAGTGATCTACTTGTTTATTATTATAAAAAAAATTCTCCACTACTTCTCTTGAACAGGCTCAATGTACACTCACTGGACTCCAACCACACACACAACATTGATACTCCAACACACACACATTCACACACATACAAAATACACACACACATTCCTTCACACTTTTCAGAAGTAAGCATTTCACGGTAAGGTCTACACCTGTTGTATTTTTTGCGCATGTGACAGGACAGGGCTTGATGCCTTCAGAAGATTGACTTCAGGACAGGACGGGACAGGGCTTGATGCCTTCAGAAGCTTGATTTCAGGACAGGACAGGGGTTGATGCCTTCAGAAGCTTGATTTCAGGACAGGACAGGGCTTGATGCCTTCAGAAGCTTGATTTCAGGACAGGACAGGACAGGGGTTGATGCCTTCAGAAGCTTGATTTCAGGACAGGACAGGACAGGGGTTGATGTCTTCAGAGACTTGATTTCAGGACAGGACAGGACAGGGGTTGATGTCTTCAGAGACTTGATTTCAGGACAGGGGTTGATGACTTCAGGACACGACAGGCTGATCGTGGATGGAGGGTGTTTGGGAAGAGCTAAAATCTTCCGCTGAGGGCAGGACAGGATTTGACTGGAAACACACAAAACACAGTACCCGACACAGTTAGACAACACAGCTATGAATGAATGATCTTTTATTTATTTTATTTCACCTTTATTTAACCAGGTAGGCAAGTTGAGAACAAGTTCTCATTTACAACTGCGACCTGCCCAAGATAAAGCAAAGCAGTGTGACACAGACAACAACAACAGAGTTACACATGGAGTAAACAATAAACAAGCCAATAACACAATAAACAAGTCAATGATACAGTAGAAAAAAGAAAGTCTATATACAGTGTGTGCAAAAGGCATGAGGAGGTAAGGCAATAAATAGGCCATAGGAGCGAATAATTACAATTTAGCAGATTAACACTGGAGTGATAAATGAGCATATGATGATGTGCATGTAGAGATACTGGTGTGCAAAAGAGCAGAAAAGTAAATAAAAACAGTATGGGGTTGAGGTAGGTAGATTGGGTGGGCTATTTACAGATGGACAATGTACAGCTAGTCCAAGCAGGGAGTAAAATCTCATTGATGTGTAATAATGTGATTGTGTTAGTGAATTTTCATTGACTGTTCACACAGTAATGAAATAACATTGGCTGGGGTAATCACAGTGCTTGAAGAGGAAACATTCAATGCTCTAGTGAATAAGGGCACATGGAACATGTGGTTTCAGTTCATGTCAGGAGAGAGTTGACACTGGTAGTGGGGTGGTCATCACATCTGTCACGCTCTGACCTGAGAGAGACGGTTTATTTCTCTATGTTGTTAGGTCAGGGTGTGGGGTGGGCATTCTATGGTTTATATTTCTATGTTTTGGCCAGGTATGGTTTCCAATCAGAGGCAGCTGTCTATCATTGTCTCTGATTGGGAACCATACTTAGGCAGCCCTTTTTCCTCCTCCTTGAGTTGTGGGATCTTATTTTTGTACTGCAAGACGTGATGGTCGGTTTTCCATTGTTTATTATTTTGTTTAAGTGTTCAGATTTAAAATAAATATCAAGATGAACACAGACCACGCTGCACCTTGGTCTACTCCTTTTGACGATCGTTACGACATCTTTAAATCAGGGAACGTGAGGGGTCTTACCTGGAAACACAAATAGCAGATACATGGAGGTACACATTAATCAGAACTGAAAATGTAATCTAGTCTACAGTAATGAAGAGGGCATCGAATGGGTTTCAGATGGGCAGAAGACCAGGGGCTTCATTTTTGTCACGTTCTCCAAGATAGCAGGAAAGGGGTAAATCAGGCGCAGGAGACTGAGGTCCGTTGAACAAACGTTTAATACAGCCAAGAGCAAACACAGCAACAAGGCAGGGTGCACAGTCAACAAAAGGAAGGAGAACAGCTCCAAAATCCAAAATAGACGGGGCGCAGCCCGGCAACCCTAATGCCTGGCAACAAAAATACGTAGCGCAGTTCAATACAGACAGTAAACCTGCCCACTACAATAAACGTAACAAGCAACAATCCCGCCCAAATCCCAAACGAAACAGACAAACTAAATACCCCCCCCCCCACTAATGACAAACAAGGAACAGGTGTAGACTAAAACAGACATAACCAACAGACACTGAAACATGGATCGGTGGCAGCTAGTAGACCGGCGACGACGACCGCCGAGCGCCGCCCGACCGGGGAGAGGCGCCACCTTCTGTGGACGTTGTGACATTTTTAGCTGATGTTGTGATTGAGTAATAACTTGACTGTTCATGCCAAGATAGATGATGAGGGATCTGGCTGGCTTTCTCTCCTCACCTCTTCTCCTTCTTCTACACACCTATCTGATAACACACGGGAAGGATAAAGCAACATTAACCATGCCTAGATGATTCTATCTTTCAACAGTCAAATGCTTCCACATCACTACTGATTAGGGAAGGAGACAAGGAGACAATAATAGGTCCAGTGGTTCCCAAAATGTTTATCTCAGCCCCCCCCCCTGCCGGCCATGTCTATTTCTATGGTCACAAGCACTGTTCATGACACAAACTGTTCACACCCATCTTGTTAGTGGAGAGAACATTTTGCAGGTTTATAGTTTACAGAATTTACTACAATTCTACACATTTTGTCATGTGGTGCAGAGAACATGTTGCAGTTTTAAAGATACTTTTCTTACAATTCTATACATTTTGCCATGTCTAATGTGTATTCACATTAGACGGGGAGGCAGGTAGCCTAGTGGTTAGAGCGTTGAGCCAGTAACTGAAAGGTTGCAAGATCAAATCCCAGAGCTGACAAGGTAAAAATCTGTCGTTCTGCCCCTGAACAAGGCAGTTAACCCACTGTTCCTAGGCAGTCATTGTAAATAATAATTTGTTCTTAACTGACTTGCCTGGTTAAATAAAAAAATACAAAATTAATGTGATATTTGAGTGACTCAAACGTTACAACAAAATCAAAGGGCTTAAAAAACATTATCTGACATGGGCTAGTTGATCTGGACATTTCTGACAAGTTATAAATATCTCTGTAAGGTCTGTAATGACTGACATGTTATAAATATCTCTGTAAGGTCAGTAATGACAAGTTATAAATATCTCTGTAAGGTCTGTAATGACAAGTTATAAATATCTCTGTAAGGTCAGTAATGACTGACAAGTTATAAATATCTCTGTAAGGTCAGTAATGACTGACAAGTTATAAATATCTCTGTAAGGTCTGTAATGACTGACGTGAGACGAGAAGATCTGATGATGCAATACCCAATTTAGATATCAGACCTTGTGCTTTCTACTATTACAACTATAAAAGAGAAAGTTGAAAGCCGGAGAGAGTTCCTTTGAACATTTTTAAAACAAAAACACCGCTTTAGACTATAGAGCCAGAGAACTGAGCATACTGTAGTCAAAACATGGTCTAAAGAGAACTGAGCATACTGTAGTCAAAACATGGTCTAAAGAGAACTGAGCATACTGTAGTCAAAACATGGTCTAAAGACAGAGAACTGAGCATACTGTAGTCAAAACATGGTCTAAAAGAACTGAGCATACTGTAGTCAAAACATGGTCTAAAGAGAACTGAGCATACTGTAGTCAAAACATGGTCTAAAGAGAACTGAGCATACTGTAGTCAAAACATGGTCTAAAGACAGAGAACTGAGCATACTGTAGTCAAAACATGGTCTAAAGAGAACTGAGATATTAGTCAAAACATGGTCTAAAGCCAGAGAACTGAGCATACTGTAGTCAAAACATGGTCTAAAAGAACTGAGAATGGTCTAAAGAGAACTGAGCATACTGTAGTCAAAACACGGCCTAAAGCCAGAGAACTGAGCATACTATAGTCAAAACATGGTCTAAACATGACAAAAAATACATAGAAAAACTGTTTATTGTCATGCAAGTCATGCCAGGAGGGTCGAAGAGGAATCCGGCTGTCCTACTGAAACAAGGAAGTTACTCTGAGGTCCAGGATAGCCTCTGGCATCAGGACAGGATGGCGACCAGGTGGTACCAAAGTTTCCTCACAGGCGTCACTCTGGTGCAAATCTATCAGGGGGCTAGTGATGGGGCAAGCAGATGGCGTACTGATGGTGCTGATGGTGTACTGGTGGTGCTGATGGCGTACTGGTGGTGCTGATGGCGTACTGGTCAAATCAAATCAAATCAAATGTATTTATATAGCCCTTCGTACATCAGCTGGTATCTCAAAGTGCTGTACAGAAACCCAGCCTAAAACCCCAAACAGCAAGCAATGCATGTGAAAGAAGCACGGTGGCTAGGAAAAACTCCCTAGAAAGGCCAAAAACCTAGGAAGAAACCTAGAGAGGAACCAGGCTATGAGGGGTGGCCAGTCCTCTTCTGGCTGTGCAGGGTGGATATTATAACAGAACATGGTCAAGATGTTAAAATGTTCATAAATGACCAGCATGGTCAAATAATAATAATCATAGTAGTTGTCGAGGGTGCAACAAGCACGTCCGGTGAACAGGTCAGGGTTCCATAGCCGCAGGCAGAACAGTTGAAACTGGAGCAGCAGCACGGCCAGGTGGACTGGGGACAGCAAGGAGTCATCATACCAGGTAGTCCTGAGGCATGGTCCTAGGGCTCAGGTCCTCTGAGAGAAAGACAGAAAGAGAGAAAGAGAGAATTAGAGAGAGCATATTTAAATTCACACAGGACACCGGATAAGACAAGAGAAATACTCCAGATGTAACAGACTGACCCTAGCCCCCCCGACACATAAACTACTGCAGCATAAATACTGGAGGCTGAGACAGGAGGGATCAGAAGACACTGTGGCCCCATCCGATGATACCCCCCGGACAGGGCCAAACAGGCAGGATATAACCCCACCCACTTTGCCAAAGCACAGCCCCCACACCACTAGAGGGATGTCTCCAACCACCAACTTACCGTCCTAAGACAAGGCCGAGTATAGCCCACAACGATCTCCGCCATGGCACAACCCAAGGGGGGGCGCCAACCCAGACAGGAAGACCACGTCAGTGACTCAACCCACTCAAGTGACGCACCCCTCACATGGACGACATGGAAGAACACCAGTAAGCCAGTGACTCAGCCCCTGTAAAAGGGTTAGAGGCAGAGAATCCCAGTGGAAAGAGGGGAACCGGCAAGGCAGAGACAGCAAGGGCGGTTCGTTGCTCCAGCCTTTCCGTTCACCTTCACACTCCTGGGCCAGACTATACTTAATCATAGGACCTACTGAAGAGATAAGTCTTCAGTAAAGACTTAAAGGTTGAGACTGAGTCTGCGTCTCTCACATTGGTAGGCAGACCATTCCATAAAAATGGAGCTCTATACGGAGAAAGCCCTACCTCCAGCCGTTTGCTTAGAAATTCTAGGGACAATTAGGAGGCCTGCGTTTTGTGACCGTAGCGTACGTGTAGGTATGTACGGCAGGACCAAATCGGAAAGATAGGTAGGAGCAAGCCCATGTAATGCTTTGTAGGTTAGCAGTAAAACCTTGAAATCAGCCCTTGCCTTAACAGGAAGCCAGTGTAGGGAGGCTGGCACTGGAGTAATATGATCAAATTTTTTGGTTCTAGTCAGGATTCTAGCAGCCGTATTTAGCACTAACTGAAGTTTGTTTAGTGCTTTATCCGGGTAGCCGGAAAGTAGAGCATTGCAGTAGTCCAGCCTAGAAGTAACAAAAGCATGGATTAATTTTTCTGCGTCATTTTTGGACAGAAAGTTTCTACTGGTGGTGCTGATGGCGTACTGGTGGTGCTGATGGCGTTCTGGCTGTGCTGGTGGCGCACTGGCGGTGCTGATGGCACACTAGCGGTGCTGATGGCATAACGGCGGTGCTGATGGCATACCGGCGGTGCTGATGGCATACTGGCGGTGCTGATGGCATACCGGCGGTGCTGATGGCATACTGGCGGTGCTGAGAACAATTGAAACATCAAATGACATCATCACCTCATCTCATGTGTTGTTTACAGAACCGTATTACATATCACATATGACATGGGGATCTTTATTGTTATTCAATATCTTGTGTTGATGACGGATTAATAAAACAATATTTTACAGTCGCTTCAGGTATTTGGCCTATCGGACATTTGTGAGCTGGTGCTTGGAGTTCCCGGCAGGAGGAACAGGGTGGTGATACCAGGAGTTTCCCCCGACGCCGAAGGAGTCTACACAGGATTTAGACTGCCCCCTTGAGTGAATCGGGAGACGTGTCGCTCAACCGTTTCAGCGTGATTTCCCAAGGCGGGACATGCGGGCCCTTGTATCTGCCGAGTGGCGCAGCGGTCTAAGGCACTGCATCTCAGTGCTAGAGGCGTCACTATAGTACCTGGTTTGAATCCAGGCTGTTTCACATCTGGCCGTGATTGGGAGTCCCATAGGGCGGTGGCACAATTGGCCCAGTGTCATCCGGGTTTGGCCGGAGTAGGCCGTCATTGTAAATAAGAATGTGTTCTTAACTGATTTGCCTAGTTAAATGAATAAAAATATTGTAGGCCTGTGATAGTAGCTCATCTGTGGCCCTACAGGTTAGCTGCCGGGGCCTTCTTAAAGAACAGGTTAGCTGCCAGGGCCTTAAAGAACAGGTTAGCTGCCAGGGCCTTAAAGAACAGGTTAGCTGCCAGGGCCTTAAAGAACAGGTTAGCTGCCAGGGCATTCTTAAAGAACAGGTTAGCTGCCAGGGCCTTAAAGAACAGTTTAGCTGCCAGGGCCTTAAAGAACAGGTTAGATGCCAGGGCATTCTTAAAGAACAGGTTAGCTGCCAGGGCATTCTTAAAGAACAGGTTAGCTGCCAGGGCCTTAAAGAACAGGTTAGCTGCCAGGGCATTCTTAAAGAACAGGTTAGCTGCCAGGGCCTTCTTAAAGAACAGGTTAGCTGCCAGGGCCCTAAAGAACAGGTTAGCTGCCAGGGCCTTAAAGAACAGGTTAGCTGCCAGGGCATTCTTAAAGAACAGATTAGCTGCCAGGGCCTTAAAGAACAGATTAGCTGCCAGGGCCTTAAAGAACAGGTTAGCTGCCGGGGCCTTCTTAAAGAACAGATTAGCTGCCAGGGCCTTAAAGAACAGGTTAGCTGCCAGGGCCTTAAAGAACAGGTTAGCTGCCAGGGCCTTAAAGAACAGGTTAGCTGCCAGGGCCTTAAAGAACAGGTTAGCTGCCAGGGCCTTCTTAAAGAACAGGTTAGCTGCCAGGGCCTTTTTAAAGAACAGGTTAGCTGCCAGGGCCTTAAAGAACAGGTTAGCTGCCGGGGCCTTCTTAAAGAACAGGTTAGCTGCCAGGGCCTTAAAGAACAGGTTAGCTGCCAGGGCCTTAAAGAACAGATTAGCTGCCAGGGCATTCTTAAAGAACAGGTTAGCTGCCAGGGCCTTCTTAAAGAACAGGTTAGCTGCCAGGGCCTTAAAGAACAGGTTAGCTGCCAGGGCCTTAAAGAACAGGTTAGCTGCCAGGGCCTTCTTAAAGAACAGGTTAGCTGCCAGGGCCTTAAAGAACAGGTTAGCTGCCAGGGCCTTAAAGAACAGGTTAGCTGCCAGGGCCTTAAAGAACAGGTTAGCTGCCGGGGCCTTCTTAAAGAACAGGTTAGCTGCCGGGGCCTTAAAGAACAGGTTAGCTGCCAGGGCCTTCTTAAAGAACAGGTTAGCTGCCAGGGCCTTAAAGAACAGGTTAGCTGCCAGGGCCTTCTTAAAGAACAGGTTAGCTGCCAGGGCCTTAAAGAACAGGTTAGCTGCCAGGGCATTCTTAAAGAACAGGTTAGATGCCAGGGCCTTAAAGAACAGTTTAGCTGCCAGGGCGCTAAAGAACAGGTTAGCTGCCGGGGCCTACTAATATAATAGTAACAGGAGACTGTATTACAACAGCTACCACAATTCACAGTAAAGGTAGAGCGCTACAATAATCTGGCGGGAGTTGTACAGCACCTGCCAAATATTTTCGGGTGAGCCTACCTATGACCACAGTGCTGGAGCAAGAGAAATATCGTGTTTAAATGTATGCTTATTTATACGAAAACACGCATGTGGTAGAGAAGCCCGAAGCGGCGAATTGGACAGTGAGGAGACAGACAGGACGTTCTGTAACCGACGCGGCGGATTGGACAGTGAGGAGACAGACAGGATGTTCTGTAACCGACGCGGCGGATTGGACAGTGAGGAGACAGACAGGATGTTCTGTAACCGAAGCGGCGGATTGGACAGTGAGGAGACAGACAGAACGTTCTGTAACCGAAGCGGCGGATTGGACAGTGAGGAGACAGACAGGACGTTCTGTAACCGACGCGGCGGATTGGACAGTGAGGAGACAGACAGGATGTTCTGTAACCGACGCGGCGGATTGGACAGTGAGGAGACAGACAGGATGTTCTGTAACCGACGCGGCGGATTGGACAGTGAGGAGACAGACAGGACGTTCTGTAACCGAAGCGGCGGATTGGACAGTGAGGAGACAGACAGGACGTTCTGTAACCGAAGCGGTGGATTGGACAGTGAGGAGACAGACAGGACGTTCTGTAACCGAAGCGGCGGATTGGACAGTGAGGAGACAGACAGGATGTTCTGTAACCGAAGAGGCGGATTGGACAGTGAGGAGACAGATAGGATGTTCTGGTGCTAACCTCTCTTAGAAGCTTTTATTTACAATATTAACATATGCAAGACTAATTGGTCAATACATTTTGTACAGAAAATAAACAGGACATTGACAAAGACTTGAATAAATCTAAGATATTCTCAGTATAAACTATTCCGGCAACAACTGTTTGCCTTTAACTTCAGGAATAGCTCTACTCTAGCCAACCTGTTACCTGCCCAGCCTGCTCTCGCCCAGGTAAAACTCTACTCTAGCCAACCTGCCCAGCCTGCTCTCTCCCAGGTAAAACTCTACTCTAGCCAACCTGTTACCTGCCCAGCCTGCTCTCTCCCAGGTAAAACTCTACTCTAGCCAACATTCCCAGCCTGCTCTCTCCCAGGTAAAACTCTACTCTAGCCAACCCGTTACCTGCCCAGCCTGCTCTCTACCAGGTAAAACTCTACTCTAGCCAACATGCCCAGCCTGCTCTCTCCCAGGTAAAACTCTACTCTAGCCAACCTGTTACCTGCCCAGCCTGCTCTCTCCCAGGTAAAACTCTACTCTAGCCAAAATGCCCAGCCTGCTCTCTCCCAGGTAAAACTCTACTGTAGCCAACCTGCCCAGCCTGCTCTCCTCCAGGTAAAACTCTACTCTAGCCAACCTGTTACCTGCCCAGCATGCTCTCTCCCAGGTAAAACTCTACTCTAGCCAACCTGTTACCTGCCCAGCCTGCTCTCTCCCAGGTAAAACTCTACTCTAGCCAACCTGCCCAGCCTGCTCTCTCCCAGGTAAAACTCTACTCTAGCCAACCTGCCCAGCCTGCTCTCTCCCAGGTAAAACCCCACTGACTACCTAAGTACTCTTTCTACTATGCATTCTGTTTAAGGTCTGAAGATGACTGAGTGTGTGTTGCATTAACTCACTGGAGTATCAAGAACCCCTCAGCTTCAATCATACCCAGACTGGTCTCACTTAGCAACACACACACACACACTGTACACACACACACACACACACACACACACACACACACACACACTGTACACACACACACACACACACACACACACACACACACACACACACACACACACACACACACACACACACTGTATACACACACACACACACACACACACACACACACACACACACACACACACACACACACACCCTCCCAGATGTATAATTCATTCCATTAGTCTGCCTGACTGGCTGGTTGGTACAAGCATAGACATGTCTCTGTGAGTACTAGGTCTGGGTTCAAATAGGATCTGAAATCCTTCAAAAGGCGTTGAGCGCTTGTTTTAGCCTGTCTGGAGTGCCAGATGGGAGGGGTTTGCACTTTTGTGACTATTCTATTAGTTCCTTTACACATACTCAATCAAGCTCGGCTAAAGTATTCTAGATTTTTGTCAAATATTATTTGAACTCATATCTTATGGGTACAAAGGATGAATGTTTCAGTATAAGTACTACAGAGCTTCTGCAGCTCATTGTGTAAAACACCTGGCTTAGTATACCGTATGAAAGATTTTCTGTTGCTCTTGTAAGAGTTGGAATTTGTAACGGCTTGAAAAATACATTCTTAGTAGAACCTATAGCTTTGATTCTAGCTGCCTTCTTGCACGAGTGATGAACAAAACTTGGCACTATGGTGACGTGAGACTAACGAATGTACTAGAAAACGGTCGTGACTAGATAGTACAGCTATGAACAGAAGTGACTTTCGTAGAAGGTTAGGAGAGAATTTTAGGTAACCCTAACCCTTTTTAACCTTAACCTAATTCTCCTAACATTTTGCGTAAGTTCTACTAAGTTCTACTAAGCTGGTACGAATAAGTCATTTCTGTCAGTAGCTGTCAAAACTCTAGTCAAAACCCTAGAGAACCTAAATAATTTACATAGCAGTGGGTTCTCCCCACTACCTCGTCTAACAGAGTCCTTGGCGACAAGGTCGTGCTGTCAAGATGACGACTTGAGAGCTACTCTGTCTCCTCTGTCTCCTATTGTATAATGCTTGTGTTTGGTTCTACTGTAACAACAACCTCTTTGTTAGTGTCTTTCTTTTCAGCAGTAGATAATAGATTTATTGACAGACCGATGAGGAGGAGACTTTTTTTCATTTTAACCAGGCAAGTCAGTTAAGAACAAATTCTTATTTACAATGACGGCCTAGGAACAGTGGGGTTAACTGCCTTGTTCAGGGGGCAGAACGACAGATTTTTACCTCGTCAGCTCAGGGATTCATCTAGCAACCTTTCAGGTTACTGGCCCAACACTCTAACCACTAGGCTATGATGCCAGCCCATAGCAAGTGAGAAGGAGACATAGTGAGAAGGAGACATACAGTGGCAAGAAAAAGTATGTGAACCCTTTGGAATGACCTTGATTTCTGCATAAATTGGTCATAACATTTGATCTGACCTTCATCTAAGTCATAAAAATAGACAAACACAGTCTGCTTAAACTAATAACACACAAATTATTGTATTTTTCTTGTCTATTTTACCTTTATTAACTAGGCAAGTCAGTTAAAACCTGTTGGGGATAGGGGGCAGTATTTGCACGGCCGGATAAAAAACGTACCCGATTTAATCTGGTTACTACTCCTGCCCAGTAACTAGAATATGCATATAATTAGTAGATTTGGATAGAAAACACTCTAAAGTTTCTAAAACTGTTTGAATGGTGTCTGTGAATATAACAGAACTCATATGGAAGTCAAAACCCTGAGACAAATCCTAACAGGAAATGGAAATCTGATGTGTGGAATCACTTCAAACCTTTGCCATTGAAACACACAGGGACTTATTAATAATTTAGCACTTCCTAAGGCTTCCACTAGATGTCGACAGTCTTTATAAAGTGGTTTGAGTCTTCTATGGTAGAAACTGACCCAAAGAGAGGCTTGGGAAGTTGGTCACAGGGGGAGGGCCATTTACTACTATGACGCGGGCGCCCATGGCTACCCTCCCCTTTCGAAACGTTTAGTAAGACAATGCAATCGTCCGCCTTGAATATTATTGAAGCTCTGGTTGAAAAAGGCCCTAAAGATTTATGTTATACAACGTTTGACATGTTTGAACGAACGTAAATATATATTTTTTGCACATTCGTGACGACAAGTCCCGCGCGCTTCAGTACATTATGAGTAGCCTTCGGAACGCGCTAACAAGAAGGAACTATTGGGACATAAATTATTAACTTTTTCGAACAAAACTACATTAGTTGTGGACCTGGGATTCCTGGAAGTGCCTTCTGATGAAGATAATCAAAGGTAAGGGAATATTTACAATAGTATTTTTGATGGTTGATGGTTCCAAGATGGCGCTAACATGTATTGCCTAGCCTATTTTTCTGAGCCTACCACGTCGTTTATTGCAAAGTGTGATTTCCCAGTAAAGTTATTTTTAAATCTGGCAATGCGGTTGCATTCACGAGATGTTAATCTATAATTCTTTGAATGACAATATTACATTTTAACAATGTTTTCGAATAGTAATTTTGTAAATTGTAGCGCTGATCCACCGGAAGCATTTGAGGGAAAATATTTTCTGAACGTCACGCGCCGATGTGAAATGCTGTTTTTATATATAAATATGAACTTTATCGAACAAAAAATGCATGTATTGTGTAACATGATGTCCTAGGAGTGTCATCTGATGAAGATTGTCAAAGGTTAGTGCTGCATTTAGCTGTGTTTTGGGTATTTGTGATGCATCTAGTTGCTTTGAAAATGGCAGTGTGATTTTTTTTGGCAGGGTACTCTCCTAATATAATCTAATGTTTTGCTTTTGCTGTAAAGCCTTTTTGAAATCGGACAACGTGGTTCGATTCAGGAGAGGTGTATCTATAAAATGGTGTAAAATAGTCATATGTTTGAAAAATTGAAGTTATAGCATTTATGAGGTTTTGTATTTCGCATGACACGATTCCACTGGCTGTTGACTAGGGTGGGACACAAACGTCCCACCTTGCCCAGAGAGGTTAACCTCTCTAGGGTCGGCGGGACGAAATCGTCCCACCTACATAACAGCCAGTGGAATCCTGTGGCGCGTTATTCAAATACCTTAGAAATGCTATTACTTCAATTTCTCAAACATATGACTATTTTACACCATTTTAAAGACAGGACTCTCGTTAATCTAACCACACTGTCCGATTTCAAAAAGGCTTTACAACGAAAGCAAAACATTAGATTATGTCAGCAGAGTACCCAGCCAGAAATAATCAGACACCCATTTTTCAAGCTAGCATATAATGTCACATAAACCCAGAAGACAGCTAAATGCAGCACTAACCTTTGATGATCTTCATCAGATGACAACCCTAGGACATTATGTTATACAATACATGCATGTTTTGTTCAATCAAGTTCATATTTATATCAAAAACCAGCTTTTTACATTAGCATGTGACGTTTAGAACTAGCATACCCCCTGCAAATTTCCGGTGAATTTACAAAAAATGTACTAAATTACTCACGATAAACGTTCACAAAAAGCATAACAATTATTTTAAGAATTATAGATACAGAACTCCTCTATGCACTCGATATGTCCGATTTTAAAATAGCTTTTCGGTGAAAGCACATTTTGCAATATTCTCAGTAGATAGCCCGGCATCACAGGGCTAGCTATTTAGACACCCAGCAAGTTTAGCACTCACCAAAGTCAGATTTACTATAAGAAAAATGTTATTACCTTTGCTGTTCTTCGTCAGAATGCACTCCCAGGACTTCTACTTCAATAACAAATGTTGGTTTGGTTCAAAATAATCCATAGTTATATCCAAATAGCGGCGTTTTGTTCGTGCGTTCAAGACACTATCCGAATGGTAAAGAAGGGTCACGAGCACGACGCATTTCGTGACAAACATTTCTAAATATTCCATTACCGTACTTCGAAGCATGTCAACCGCCATTTATAATACATTTTTATGACATTTTTCTCGTAAAAAAGCGATAATATTCCGACCGGGAATCTGCGTTTAGGTAAAAAAACGAAAGAAAATAAAGCATGGGGTAGACTCGTGCACGCGCCTAAGCCCATTGTCCTCTGATCGGCCACTTGCCAAAAGCGCAAATGTGTTTCAGCCTGGGGCTGCCTCGATATCATTCAGCTTTTTCCCGGGCTCTGAGAGCCTATGGGAGCCGTAGGAAGTGTCACGTTACAGCAAAGATCCTCAGTCTTCAATAAACAGAGACAAGATTCTCAAGGAATAGTCAGAGAGGGCACTTCCTGTAAGGAATCTTCTCAGGTTTTTGCCTGCCATATGAGTTCTGTTATACTCACAGACACCATTCAAACAGTTTTAGAAACTTTAGGGTGTTTTCTATCCAAAGCCAATAATTATATGCATATTCTAGTTTCTGGGCAGTAGTAATAACCAGATTAAATCGGGTACGTTTTTTATCCAGCCGTGTAAATACTGCCCCCTACCCCCAACAGGTTAAGAACAAATTCTTATTTTCAATGACAGCCTAGGAACAGCGGATTAACTGCCTGTTCAGAACGACAGATTTGTACCTTAGCTGCTCAGGGATTTGAACTTGCAACCTTTCGGTTGCTAGTCCACCACTCTAACCACTAGGCTACGCTGCCGCCCCAATATATTGAATACATAATTTAAAAATTCACAGTGTAGGTTGGAGAAAGTATATGAACCCCTAGGCTAATGACTTCTCCAAAAGCTAATTGGAGTCAGGAGTCAGCTAACCTGGAGTCCAATCAATGAGATTGGAGATGTTGGTTAGAGTTGCCCTGCCCTATAAAAAAACACTCACAAAATATTTGTTTGCTATTCACAAGAAGCATTGCCTGATGTGAACCATGCCTCGAACAAAAGAGATCTCAGAAGACCTAAGATTAAGAATTGTTGACTTGCATAAAGCTGGAAAGGGTTACAAAAGTATCTCTAAAAGCCTTGATGTTCATCAGTCCAAACAAATTCTCTCTAAATGGAGAAAGTTCAGCACTGTTGCTACTCTCCCTAGGCCTGGCCGTCCTGCAAAGATGACTGTGGACAGTTTAAACTAAAGTTGAGTTGTTTGGAAGGAACACACAACACTATGTGTGGAGAAAACAAAGGCACAGCACACCAACATCAAAACCTCATCCCAACTGTAAAGTATGGTGGAGGGAGCATCGTGGTTTGGGGCTGCTTTGCTGCCTCAGGGCCTGGACAGCTTGCTATCATCGACGGAAAAATTAATTCCCAAGTTTATCAAGACTTTTTGCAGGAGAATGTAAGGCTATCTGTCTGCCAATTGAAGCTCAACAGAAGTTGGGTGATGCAACAGGACAACGACACGAAACACAGAAGTAAATCAACAACAGAATGGCTTCAACAGAAGAAAATACGCCTTCTGGAGTGGCCCAGTCAGAGTCCTGACCTCAACCCGATTGAGATGCTGTGGCATGACCCCAAGAGAGCGGTTCACGCCAGACATCACAAGAATATTGCTGAAATGAAACAGTTTTGTAAAGAGAAATGGTCCAAAATTCCTCCTGACTGTTGTGCAGGTCTGATCCTCAACTACAGAAAATGTTTGGTTGAGGTTATTGCTGCCAAAGGAGGGTCAACCAGTTATTAAATCCAAGGGTTCACATACTTTTCCCATCCTGCACTGTGAATGTTTACACGGTGTGTTCAATAAAGACATGAAAAAAACGTATAATTGTTTGTGTGTTATTAGTTTAAGCAAACTGTGTTTGTCTATTGTTGTGACTTAGATGAAGATCAGATCAAATTTTAGGACCAATTTATGCAGAAATCCAGGTATTTTCAAAGGGTTCACATACTTTTACTGGCCACTATAGTGAGGAGTAGACATAGTGAGGAGGAGACATAGTGAGGAGGAGACATAGTGAGGAGGAGACCTAGTGAGGAGGAGACCTAGTGAGGAGGAGACCTAGTGAGGAGACATAGTGAGGAGGAGACATAGTGAGGAGGAGACATAGTGAGGAGGAGACCTAGTGAGGAGGAGACCTAGTGAGGAGACATAGTGAGGAGACGACATAGTGAGGAGGAGACATAGTGAGGAGGATACATAGTGAGGAGGAGACATAGTGAGGAGGATACATAGTGAGGAGACATAGTGAGGAGGAGACATAGTGAGGAGGAGACATAGTGAGGAGACATAGTGAGGAGGAGACATAGTGAGGAGGAGACAGTGAGGAGACGTGAGGAGACATAGTGAGGAGGAGACATAGTGAGGAGGAGACATAGTGAGGAGGAGACATAGTGAGGAGACAGTGAGGAGGAGACATAGTGAGGAGGAGACATAGTGAGGAGGAGACATAGTGAGGAGGAGACATAGTGAGGAGGAGACCTAGTGATGAGACATAGTGAGGAGATGACATAGTGAGGAGGAGACATAGTGAGGAGGAGACATAGTGAGGAGGAGACATAGTGAGGAGGAGACATAGTGAGGAGGAGACATAGTGAGGAGGAGACATAGTGAGGAGACATAGTGAGGAGGAGACATAGTGAGGAGGAGACATAGTGAGGAGGAGACATAGTGAGGAGGAGACATAGTGAGGAGGAGACATAGTGAGGAGACATAGTGAGGAGGAGACATAGTGAGCAGGAGACATAGTGAGGAGGCTGGTGAGGAGGAGACATAGTGAAGAGGAGACACAGTGAGGAGGAGACATAGTGAGGAGACACAGTGAGGAGGAGACATAGTGAGGAGACACAGTGAGGAGGAGACATAGTGAGGAGACAGTGAGGAGGAGACATAGTGAGGAGGAGACATAGTGAGGAGGAGACATAGTGAGGAGGAGACATAGTGAGGAGACAGTGAGGAGGAGACATAGTGAGGAGGAGACATAGTGAGGAGGAGACATAGTGAAGAGGAGACATAGTGAGGAGGAGACATAGTGAGGAGGAGACATAGTGAGGAGACACAGTGAGGAGGAGACATAGTGAGGAGACAGTGAGGAGGAGACATAGTGAGGAGGAGACATAGTGAGGAGGAGACATAGTGAAGAGGAGACAGTGAGGAGGCTGGTGAGGGGAGAATGGCTCATAATATTGACTGGAATGAAGCGAATGAAATGGTATCAAACACAAGGAAACCATGTGTTTGATGTGTCAATACCGTTACATTCCAGCCGTTACCATCAGCCCGTCCTCACGAAATTAAGGTGCCACCAGCCGCCTGTGTAGCATACAGGGATTGAACTCCGGTCTCTCCGACAAAGAGTCACATATGTAGATCAAATCAAATCAAATTTTATTGGTCACATACACATGGTTAGCAGATGTTAATGCGAGTGTAGCGAAATGCTTGTGCTTCTAGTTCCGACCATGCAGTAATATCTAACAAGTAATCTAACAATTCCCCAACAACTACCTAATACACACAAGTGTAAAGGAATGATTAAGAATACGTACATAATAATATATGGATGAGAGATGGCCGAACGGCATAGGCAAGATGCAGTAGATGGTATGGAGTACAGTATATACATATGAGATTTACATTTTAGTCATTTAGCAGACGCTCTTATCCAGAGCGATTTACAGTAGTGAATGGATACATTTAATTTCATGCATTCTTTATTTTCACATTCAAAGTCAAACGCGACATCAGCAAAGAGACCTGCATTGACGCTTTCATCAGTTAGACATGGATCACGGGTCATAAAAAATGGAAAGGGTGCCTAGAAACTCAGAAAGAGCACGTTCTACATTGTCACTTCACTTAAAACATCCTTTTTTTGGGCAGCTAAAGCCATTCCTTAATGAACGTGTCTGCCCTGCCTCTGTTCCTGTGCCCTGGCTGGGGCCTGCTGTATTTGTATTTATTATGGATCCCCATTAGTTCCTGCCGAGGCAGCAGCTACTCTTTCTGGGGGTTTATTATGGATCCCCATTAGTTCCTGCCGAGGCAGCAGCTACTTTTCCTGGGGTTTATTATGGATCCCCATTAGTTCCTGTCAAGGCAGCAGCTACTCTTCCTGGGGTTTATTATGGATCCCCATTAGTTCCTGCCAAGGCAGCAGCTACTTTTGCTGGGGTTTATTTTGGATCCCCATTAGTTCTTGCCAAGGCAATCAGCTACTCAGCAACTACTCCGTTTCAGAATGGGTGGCAAGAAATGTTAGTCCTAAATATTTCAAATACTAAAAGCAATGTATTTGGGACAAATCATTCACTAAACCCAAAACTCTCTCCCCTCCCCTTTCCTCTCTCCTCCCCTTTCCCTTCCCCTCGCCGCCCCTCTCTCTTCTCCTCCCCTCTCCCTTCTCCTCTCTTTTACTTTCCCTATCCCGCTCTCTCTCCTTTTCACTCTCGCTCTCTTTCTCTCTGTCCTCCTCTCCATTTCCCTCCACTCTGTCCCTCCTTCACAGTGGATAGCCCTGGCCTCTCTGTTCTTCATCCTCGTGTCCATCTCCACCTTCTGTCTGGAGACCCACGAGTTCTTCAACCCCATCGTGAACCGCACCGAGCTGGAGCTGGTGGACAACGTGACGGTGGAGCATGTGTACCAGGAGACGGAGACGGTGGTCTATCTCACCTACATCGAGGGCGTCTGCGTGGTCTGGTTTACCTTTGAGTTCATGATGCGAGTCATATTCTGTCCGGACAAGATGGAGTTCATGAAGAAAGCTCTCAACGTCATCGACTTCGTGGCTATCTTACCGTTCTACCTGGAGGTCGGGCTGAGCGGACTGTCGTCTAAAGCGGCCAAGGATGTTCTGGGGTTCCTGAGGGTGGTGAGGTTTGTCAGGATCCTTCGTATCTTCAAGCTGACCCGTCACTTCGTGGGCCTGAGGGTTCTGGGTCACACGTTACGGGCAAGCACCAATGAGTTCCTCCTCCTCATCATCTTCCTCGCCCTCGGAGTCCTCATCTTCGCCACGATGATCTACTACGCCGAACGGATGGGAGCGGACCCGACCGACCCGCGCGCCAGCGAGCACACGCACTTCAAGAACATCCCCATCGGATTCTGGTGGGCCGTTGTTACCATGACGACCCTCGGTTACGGCGACATGTACCCCCAGACGTGGTCGGGTATGCTTGTCGGAGCGCTGTGCGCCCTGTCGGGTGTACTGACCATCGCCATGCCCGTCCCCGTAATCGTCAACAACTTTGGAATGTATTACTCCTTGGCCATGGCGAAGCAGAAGCTACCAAAGAAGAAGAACAAGCATATCCCGCGAGCACCCCAACCAGGATCACCCAACTACTATAAGTCCAGCATCAATTCTCCTCCAACGCCCCATAAAGCACCGCTCCTTCCTGAAAGCCCGAACTTAGTCCACCCCGTTTTGGCTCTGGCTCAAAACATTACTCTGACACACGATGACGTCTTCAAAGTAAAGTTTCCGGGTAAGAAATCTATTATTTTCTCTCTTTCTCCTTTCCTCTTCATTTCTTCTCTTCTCTGTAGTCAAACTCTCCTGCAACATCCTATTGTTCAGCTGTCTCACTGTTTGTTTCACTGTTTGTCTCACTGTTTGTCTCACTGTTTGTCTCACTGTTTGTCTGTAGACGCGCTCCCTCTACTCCCAGTGGCTCAACCAGGTAACTCGGCCACTTCTGATTGAACAAAATTCATCTCTCAAAGATCAATAAAATATCAATAAGCTGTTATGATTAGCAGATTGAGATGTAGCCCGTGGGACATACATAGCACATAACCTTCCTAGCACTCTTAAAGCCAGTCTGGCATCTGCATCTGTGTCACACACACACACACACACACACACACACACACACACACACACACACACCTCTATAGTAATAATTATGTAATGAAGATTGATATATGTGTAAGGGGCTTACATCAAGGTAATGTAAAGACATATAAAATATTCTGTAAACTAAATACCAGTATGAAGTTAGCGATTGTTGTTGTGTAGTAATTTGGCATCAATAACAGAAATGTTGTTACTATGGTAACCACTACAGCTTTACTACAAAAGAGAAAGAGCAAGTTAAAGTGCAGTGTTTATCGTAGGTATTTAAAGGACTATCGCATCAAGTTAAGTACTGGACAAGCATGGCACACATGAACTTGTGCAGCTCATTGAATGCAGGCGACTGACATGAGCTACCGAGGTTCTAGGCTGCTACTTGTCAAGTCAAGTGGGTTGATGTTTTTAAGGCTAACGTACCATCACCACACCCACTAACCCTCTGAGTCCAGGCACCATCACCACCACCACTACACCCACTAACCCTCTGAGTCCAGGCACCATCACCACCACCACTACACCCACTAACCCTCTGAGTCCAGGCACCATCACCACCACCACTACACCCACTAACCATCTGAGTCCAGGCACCATCACCACCACCACTACACCCACTAACCCTCTGAGTCCAGGCACCATCACCACCACCACTACACCCACTAACCCTCTGAGTCCAGGCACCATCACCATCACTACACCCACTAACCCTCTGAGTCCAGGCACCATCACCACCACCACTACACCCACTAACCCTCTGAGTCCAGGCACCATCACCACCATCACTACACCCACTAACCCTCTGAGTCCAGGCACCATCACCACCACCACTACACCCACTAACCCTCTGAGTCCAGGCACCATCACCATCACTACACCCACTAACCCTCTGAGTCCAGGCACCATCACACCACCACTACACCCACTAACCCTCTGAGTCCAGGCACCATCACACCATCACTACACCCACTAACCCTCTGAGTCCAGGCACCATCACCATCACTACACCCACTAACCCTCTGAGTCCAGGCACCATCACCACCACCACTACACCCACTAACCCTCTGAGTCCAGGCACCATCACACCATCACTACACCCACTAACCCTCTGAGTCCAGGCACCATCACCATCACTACACCCACTAACCCTCTGAGTCCAGGCACCATCACCATCACTACACCCACTAACCCTCTGAGTCCAGGCACCATCACCACCACCACTACACCCACTAACCCTCTGAGTCCAGGCACCATCACCACCACCACTACACCCACTAACCATCTGAGTCCAGGCACCATCACCACCACCACTACACCCACTAACCCTCTGAGTCCAGGCACCATCACCACCACCACCACACCCACTAACCCTCTGAGTCCAGGCACCATCACCACCACTACACCCACTAACCCTCTGAGTCCAGGCACCATCACCATCACTACACCCACTAACCCTCTGAGTCCAGGCACCATCACCATCACTACACCCACTAACCCTCTGAGTCCAGGCACCATCACCATCACTACACCCACTAACCCTCTGAGTCCAGGCACCATCACCACCACCACCACACCCACTAACCCTCTGAGTCCAGGCACCATCACCACCACCACTACACCCACTAACCCTCTGAGTCCAGGCACCATCACCACCATCACTACACCCACTAACCCTCTGAGTCCAGGCACCATCACCATCACTACACCCACTAACCCTCTGAGTCCAGGCACCATCACCATCACTACACCCACTAACCCTCTGAGTCCAGGCACCATCACCATCACTACACCCACTAACCCTCTGAGTCCAGGCACCATCACCATCACCACTACACCCACTAACCCTCTGAGTCCAGGCACCATCACCACCACCACCACACCCACTAACCCTCTGAGTCCAGGCACCATCACCACCACCACTACACCCACTAACCCTCTGAGTCCAGGCACCATCACCACCACTACACCCACTAACCCTCTGAGTCCAGGCACCATCACCATCACTACACCCACTAACCCTCTGAGTCCAGACACCATCACCACCACTACACCCACTAACCCTCTGAGTCCAGACACCATCACCACCACTACTACACCCACTAACCCTCTGAGTCCAGGCACCATCACCACCACCACCACACCCACTAACCCTCTGAGTCCAGGCACCATCACCACCACCACTACACCCACTAACCCTCTGAGTCCAGGCACCATCACCACCACTACACCCACTAACCCTCTGAGTCCAGGCACCATCACCATCACTACACCCACTAACCCTCTGAGTCCAGGCACCATCACCATCACTACACCCACTAACCCTCTGAGTCCAGACACCATCACCACCACCACTACACCCACTAACCCTCTGAGTCCAGACACCATCACCACCACCACTACACCCACTAACCATCTGAGTCCAGGCACCATCACCACCACCACTACACCCACTAACCCTCTGAGTCCAGACACCATCACCACCACCACTACACCCACTAACCCTCTGAGTCCAGACACCATCACCACCACCACTACACCCACTAACCCTCTGAGTCCAGGCACCATCACCATCACTACACCCACTAACCCTCTGAGTCCAGACACCATCACCATCACTACACCCACTAACCCTCTGAGTCCAGGCACCATCACCACCACCACTACACCCACTAACCCTCTGAGTCCAGGCACCATCACCATCACTACACCCACTAACCCTCTGAGTCCAGACACCATCACCATCACTACACCCACTAACCCTCTGAGTCCAGGCACCATCACCACCACCACTACACCCACTAACCCTCTGAGTCCAGGCACCATCACCATCACTACACCCACTAACCCTCTGAGTCCAGGCACCATCACCATCACTACACCCACTAACCATCTGAGTCCAGGCACCATCACCACCACTACACCCACTAACCCTCTGAGTCCAGGCACCATCACCATCACCACACCCACTAACCCTCTGAGTCCAGGCACCATCACCACCACCACTACACCCACTAACCCTCTGAGTCCAGGCACCATCACCACCACCACTACACCCACTAACCCTCTGAGTCCAGGCACCATCACCACCATCACTACACCCACTAACCCTCTGAGTCCAGACACCATCACCATCACTACACCCACTAACCCTCTGAGTCCAGGCACCATCACCACCACTACTACTGTACACACTGTAATATCCTACTGTAGCATGCATCAAATCCTACTGTTGACTGTCCAAAGCAGTGCTACTATAATTGGTTTAGACAGTCAGTAATATTTGATTTGAATCATGCTGGGATATGTGCAGTACAGAATGTAACACTCGACATAAAGCTTTCGTACCCCGTCTTCTAATTGAAGGTGCTGCACCTAGAATTTCTCAGACCTTCTCCCCCTATGTGGGCCTCCCGAGTGGCACAGCGGTCTAAGGCACTGCGTTTCAGTGCAAGACGCGTCACTGCAGTACCTGGTTCGAATCCAGGCTGTGTCACATCCGGCCGTGATTGGGAATCCCATGGGGCGGTGCACAATTAGCCCAGGGTCGTCCGGGTTTGGGCCGTCATTGTAAATAATAATTTGTTCTTAACTGACTTGCCCTAGTTAAATAAAATAAAAAAATGTGTAAACTAGGTGAATTGCAACAGCGCTATGCTCCATTCAAAATATATTTCCCCCCTCTCCCGCATCCAATTTCCCTGTAACATAACGGAGACTCACGCTTTAGCCTTTTACATTCGGTTTTGGTTAAAAGATATTTCCACAGCGATTTAAATAGCACAATAATTCCCTACGCTATTTAATGCTTGTTTCCTCACATAAACCGAAATAGAGTTAACAGTGTAGAATTTGAGTAACCAAGATATTATGATTTTTCTATATTGGTCACTTGACCCTACTTCCACTAGATAACACAGCCACAAAGTCAAACAGCTTTTCCATTTTGAACAACAGATGCCTCTCCGGTGGCAGAAATCAATAGGCGAATATCACAGCCAAGCACAACACTGGCGGGTAAGTAACACTTTAAAACAATATCATTCCTCTATTACTGCAGCTATATTATGGACATTTTCTTTAAATGATGTTTTTGTTGTTGAAAAAGACCTATATGTAGCTCCTTTAAGCTGGTAATGTTGTCGTTTGTTACTAAACATCATATGATTAACTTTTGCCAGACCTCAGCACTGATTAAAGGGAGGTTAGCCTCTGAGGGAATGAATGAAGTTGTATTGAATTGAATTAGATGCCCATTTATCTAATTGTTGCAGTTCTCTGCTCTGGTCTCTTGTTTGGCAGTTGGACAAGGAGCATTTCAAATCTTTTATTTGATCAGAGTGTTTGACCCTGTTGTCTGTATCTACTAGAGAAAGGATCTTCTAATTTTACTTCTATGGAATCTCCTGAATCTCCTGTTCTAATTCTGTTTCTATGGAATCTCCTGTTCTAATTCTATTTATATGGAATCTCCTGTTCTGATTCTGTTTCTATGGAATCTCCTGTTCTAATTCTGTTTCTATGGAATCTCCTGTTCTAATTCTGTTTCTATGGAATCTCCTGTTCTAATTCTATTTATATGGAATCTCCTGTTCTAATTCTGTTTCTATGGAATCTCCTGTTCTAATTCTGTTTATATGGAATCTCCTGTTCTAATTCTGTTTCTATGGAATCTCCTGTTCTGATTCTGTTTCTATGGAATCTCCTGTTCTAATTCTGTTTCTATGGAATCTCCTGTTCTAATTCTATTTATATGGAATCTCCTGTTCTAATTCTGTTTCTATGGAATCTCCTGTTCTAATTCTGTTTCTATGGAATCTCCTGTTCTAATTCTGTTTCTATGGAATCTCCTGTTCTAATTCTATTTATATGGAATCTCCTGTTCTAATTCTGTTTCTATGGAATCTCCTGTTCTAATTCTGTTTCTATGGAATCTCCTGTTCTAATTCTATTTCTATGGAATCTCCTGTTCTAATTCTGTTTCTATGGAATCTCCTGTTCTAATTCTGTTTCTATGGAATCTCCTGTTCTAATTCTGTTTCTATGGAATCTCCTGTTCTAATTCTATTTATATGGAATCTCCTGTTCTAATTCTGTTTCTATGGAATCTCCTGTTCTAATTCTGTTTCTATGGAATCTCCTGTTCTAATTCTGTTTCTATGGAATCTCCTGTTCTGATTCTGTTTCTATGGAATCTCCTGTTTTAATTCTGTTTCTATGGAATCTCCTGTTCTGATTCTGTTTCTATGGAATCTCCTGTTCTAATTCTATTTATATGGAATCTCCTGTTCTAATTCTGTTTCTATGGAATCTCCTGTTCTGATTCTGTTTCTATGGAATCTCCTGTTCTAATTCTGTTTCTATGGAATCTCCTGTTCTAATTCTATTTCTATGGAATCTCCTGTTCTAATTCTGTTTCTATGGAATCTCCTGTTCTAATTCTGTTTCTATGGAATCTCCTGTTCTAATTCTGTTTCTATGGAATCTCCTGTTCTAATTCTATTTATATGGAATCTCCTGTTCTAATTCTGTTTCTATGGAATCTCCTGTTCTAATTCTGTTTCTATGGAATCTCCTGTTCTAATTCTATTTCTATGGAATCTCCTGTTCTGATTCTGTTTCTATGGAATCTCCTGTTCTGATTCTGTTTCTATGGAATCTCCTGTTCTAATTCTGTTTCTATGGAATCTCCTGTTCTGATTCTGTTTATATGGAATCTCCTGTTCTAATTCTGTTTCTATGGAATCTCCTGTTCTAATTCTGTTTATATGGAATCTCCTGTTCTAATTCTGTTTCTATGGAATCTCCTGTTCTAATTCTGTTTCTATGGAATCTCCTGTTCTAATTCTGTTTCTATGGAATTTCCTGTTCTAATTCTGTTTCTATGGAATCTCCTGTTCTAATTCTATTTATATGGAATCTCCTGTTCTAATTCTGTTTCTATGGAATCTCCTGTTCTAATTCTGTTTCTATGGAATCTCCTGTTCTAATTCTGTTTATATGGAATCTCCTGTTCTAATTCTTTTATATGGAATCTCCTGTTCTAATTCTGTTTCTATGGAATCTCCTGTTCTAATTCTGTTTCTATGGAATCTCCTGTTCTAATTCTATTTCTATGGAATCTCCTGTTCTAATTCTGTTTCTATGGAATCTCCTGTTCTAATTCTGTTTCTATGGAATCTCCTGTTCTAATTCTATTTCTATGGAATCTCCTGTTCTAATTCTGTTTCTATGGAATCTCCTGTTCTAATTCTGTTTCTATGGAATCTCCTGTTCTAATTCTATTTCTATGGAATCTCCTGTGTGTCTGTCTGAAGATTCCAAGCTGAATGGGGAGGCGGCCAACGCAGCTCTAGCCAATGAAGACTGTCCTCATATAGACCAGGCCATCTCGCCAGAGGAGATCTTCAGCCCCAGTGAGAGAGAACGGCCTTGTTGTCTCGTCACCACAGCTGCAGAACGACCCAACCACAAAGGGGGTAGAGTCAGGAGGGGTACGTACACCTACAGTAACAGCCAAACACAGTCCAACCACACAGGGGGAGGAGGGAGGAGAGTTACGTACTGTAACAGCCAAACACAGGCCGCTATTAAACGGGTTGCTTTCCCTACGACCTGATTTCTCATAATCATACATACAGTACACAATGTCAACCTGTGGGCCAACACGCATGTGCATGTGCACATGCATATGACGCACACACACACACACACACACACACACACACACACACACACACACACACACACACACACACACACACACACACACACACACACACACACACACACACACACACACACACACACACACACACACACAGCCACCGGAAGATGTTTGGGGGTGGGGGTGCTGCACATTCTGTTAATACAGGACTAGTAAAGGTCTGTTAATACAGGACTAGTAAAGGTCTGTTAATACAGGACTAGTAAAGGTCTGTTAATACAGGACTAGTAAAGGCCTGTTAATACAGGACTAGTAAAGGCCTGTTAATACAGGACTAGTAAAGGCCCGTTAATACAGGACTAGTAAAGGTCTGTTAATACAGGACTAGTAAAGGCCTGTTAATACAGGACTAGTAAAGGCCCGTTAATACAGGACTAGTAAAGGCCCGTTAATACAGGACTAGTAAAGGTCTGTTAATACAGGACTAGTAAAGGCCTGTTAATACAGGACTAGTAAAGGCCTGTTAATACAGGACTAGTAAAGGCCTGTTAATACAGGACTAGTAAAGGCCTGTTAATACAGGACTAGTAAAGGCCTGTTAATACAGGACTAGTAAAGGCCTGTTAATACAGGACTAGTAAAGGCCTGTTAATACAGGACTAGTAAAGGTCTGTTAATACAGGACTAGTAAAGGTCTGTTAATACAGGACTAGTAAAGGTCTGTTAATACAGGACTAGTAAAGGTCTGTTAATACAGGACTAGTAATTATCAGCACCCTCAGCACTCCTACTTCCCGTGGCTATGCACACACACACACACACACACACACACACACACACACACACACACACACACACACACACACACACACACACACACACACACACACACACACACACACACACACACACACACACACACACACACACACACACACACACACACACCAGGAAACCTACACAAGGTTGTTATCCAAGCCTTTGCTCTACCCCCCAACTGTCATTTTATAGATCTGAATTCTGGTTTGACCTCTCCTCCTAAAAATAGACATCGGTCACTTTACAACGGTTTTGTCTTTCTTTTGACCAACGTGTTTTTGAAATGTCTTTGTAGATGATACTTGTAGCTACCGTAGCTCTGTAGAGAAGTGCTCTGAACTCCTTAGAACATGACGGGTCGTTAAAGATGCCCTTCCAGATACAGCTAGTTTGGAACTTTTCCCATTGAAAAACAATATCCCAAGTAAATACAGTAATGTACACACACTTAAGCAGAATTTTTTGTTTAGTCTTTTGTTTTGTTTTACTTTAAGACTCATTTGCGAAAGTCTGAGTTCTAAAAAAATACTTCCGCAAAAATCAACGTCTGGACATTACTGGAGAGCCCATGACATCATCAGATTGAAATTGTGCAAAGGGACTAAGGGCTGCGTCGCAAATGGCACCCTATTCCCTATATAGTGTACTACTGTTGATCAGGGCCGTATATTTGGGATAGAGTGTCATTTGGGATGCAGAAAGTACTGTAAGAAGCGATGAGGAATCGGCCCAGAAGCGGCCGTCTTCCGGGAGGCCGGAACTGATTGAATCGGTCCGGAATCGGGTGTTGGACTCGACCCGGAATCTAAATTAATAACTGCCCTAGTATCGGCCCAAGTACATTTGGCCGTTTCCGTCTAGCGGAATTCAGCCGAATTTGCTGACATCTTACCAGAATCCCTCCAGAAGCGGGCCGATCCACATTTTTATAAATGTATACAAAATTACCCGATTTAGAAATTTTAAATATTACTATTATACATTTTATACATACGCTCAGGAGGCTCCACCCCCAAAGTTTGTAATGCCTATCAATTGCCTTGGACAAAGTATCAAAATACTAAAATACTACACAGTACTCTTAAAGAATTTCATTTAAATGTTCATTGTATTTTTTTGATCACAGAAACAATGAGAAAATATGGAAAAATAAATAATTAAATGTTAATTATATAAAGCAGCCCTTGTAATCATCTGCCAGAGATTAGCCCCGACCGGCCCGAGCCTCAAGTAATACATTTGGGCCGGATAACTCACACCTGACTCTCAGCCGAGTGCCACGACTCTCAGCCGAGTGCCACGACTCTCAGCCGAGTGCCACGACTCTCAGCCGAGTGCCACGACTCTCAGCCGAGTGCCACGACTCTCAGCCGAGTGCCACGACTCTCAGCCGAGTGCCACGACTCTCAGCCGAGTGCCACGACTCTCAGCCGGAATCGGCCCAGATCCACTGTGCTACCTGGGTATGAGTCAGAAACATTGATTATAATGTCGAAATTGACTACAAAGTGTAAATAGGATCATTTTGGTCATAAAGTCAGTCTCGTCCAAAACTACGTTTTGTAAGTGAGTTTGTCACGACATACAGGAGGGGTGGGTATGGATTAGAATCATGTGACAAATAAAATTTGGGCGGCGCACAATTGGCCCAGAGTCCTCCGGGTTCGGCCGGGGTAGTCAGTCATTGTAAAATAATAATTTGTTCTTAACTGACTTTTCTAGTTAAATTAAAAAATGTAATTCAATTGTGGCCTGGCTGCTCAATGTGACTGCTAGCTTCTTGACAAACACAGAGTTGGAACTTAGCCAAATATACATTTTTTGGGGGGGGGGGACGACGCTGATAAACAGCATTTAGCTTGTGCTTTATTTACGATAGTTTGACAGCTTGCAGATGATGTAGTTGTAGACAGGTTATAGTTCTCAGAAATCAGTCCTGAGCACAGCCAGACTTTCCCGACTCGATAGACTGAATGCAGTGCACTGACTAGTTTTTCCAGGCACATTTTTTTTAATTGAGAAATACTGCACCAAACATCTTTAGCTAGGTGTAAAATTGCGCAACGATGATTTCCTCAGAAAAAAAAAAACGTCTAAATGAATGACAGATTTCTTGATTTATCTTAAATGAATTCTTACTATTTTAAAGAAGTGACTATTTTATATATATATATACACACACACAACATACATAATGTACATCCTATATGTTATACAAACAAAACAACCAATTTGAGATGTTATTATATGAAATACAATGTGCTTGTGAAGAAAGTCTTGATGTATGTTTTATTTGTGTTTTACTGGCTCTATCATGTATGCAGCTACCTTGTGTGTTTGTTCTACTGATGCTATTGATGATGAACCCTGCTGATGATTAGGAATCTGATGCTATTGATGATCATCATGATGCCTTGTCTTGCTGATGGGTGTCATTAGTGTGGTGTTAGAGAGCAACACCAATAGAAGATAGCAGACTATGGCTTATGAAGTCCTATGGCTTATGAAGTCATGTGGCTTATGAAGTCCTGTGGCTTATGAAGTCCTGTGGCTTATGAAGTCCTGTGGCTTATGAAGTCATGTGGCTTATGAAGTCCTGTGGCTTATGAAGTCCTGTGGCTTATGAAGTCATGTGGCTTATGAAGTCCTATGGCTTATGAAGTCTTGTGGCTTACGAAGTCTTGTGGCTTACGAAGTCCTATGGCTTATGAGGGGCTATGGCTTATGAAGTCCTATGGCTTATGAAGTCCTATGGCTTATGAAGTCCTATGGCTTATGAAGTCCTATGGCTTACGAAGTCCTATGGCTTACGAAGTCCTATGGCTTATGAAGTCCTATGGCTTATGAGGGGCAATGTGAAGTTGCCTCATGACAGAGGGAAATGAAATGCCCATCCCTAAATTTGTAAAACAACAAACACTGTAAAAAAAATGATTATACACATAAATGTCTGTCATTTTTTTATATATTCATGACTACGCAAACTCTAATCCAGTCTGTGTTTTAACTGGTATCTAAAAGCACAAAGCCATTGTTCTATTGGGGCTGGATCCAACAGTGACCTAACAAATCTCTTAATGCCATCGATGCCTAATGTATGCAAAACCTCAAGTTGGGGGATTCAGCCCTTGGCTCTTAGTAAAAGGGAACAGAATCCCAAAATCTACAGGGAGAATCGTAAAAAAGTGCAGCAGACTGCCAACATATTCAACCAATATACTGTAGCAGACTGCCAACATATTCAACCAATATACTGTAGCAGACTGCCAACATATTCAACCAATATACTGTAGCAGACTGCCAACATATTCTCCAATATACTGTAGCAGACTGCCAACATATTCAACCAATATACTGTAGCAGACTGCCAACATATTCTCCAATATACTGTAGCAGACTGCCAACATATTCTCCAATATACTGTAGCAGACTGCCAACATATTCTCCAATATACTGTAGCAGACTGCAAACATATTCTCCAATATACTGTAGCAGACTGCCAACATATTCTCCAATATACTGTAGCAGACTGCCAACATATTCTCCAATATACTGTAGCAGACTGCCAACATTTTCAACCAATATACTGTAGCAGACTGCCAACATATTCTCCAATATACTGTAGCAGACTGCCAACATATTCTCCAATATACTGTAGCAGACCGCAAACATATTCTCCACTATACTGTAGCAGACCGCAAACGTATTCTCCAATATACTGTAGCAGACTGCAAACGTATTCTCCAATATACTGTAGCAGACTGCCAACATATTCTCCAATATACTGTAGCAGACTGCCAACATATTCTCCAATATACTGTAGCAGACTGCCAACATATTCAACCAATATACTGTAGCAGACTGCCAACATATTCTCCAATATACTGTAGCAGACTGCCAACATATTCTCCAATATACTGTAGCAGACTGCCAACATATTCTCCAATATACTGTAGCAGACTGCCAACATATTCTCCAATATACTGTAGCAGACTGCCAACATATTCTCCAATATACTGTAGCAGACTGCAAACATATTCTCCACTATACTGTAGCAGACTGCAAACGTATTCTCCAATATACTGTAGCAGACTGCAAACGTATTCTCCAATATACTGTAGCAGACTGCCAACATATTCAACCAATATACTGTAGCAGACTGCCAACATATTCAACCAATATACTGTAGCAGACTGCCAACATATTCTCCAATATACTGTAGCAGAATGCCAACATATTCTCCAATATACTGTAGCAGAATGCCAACATATTCTCCAATATACTGTAGCAGACTGCAAACATATTCTCCAATATACTGTAGCAGACTGCCAACATATTCTCCAATATACTGTAGCAGACTGCCAACATATTCAACCAATATACTGTAGCAGACTGCCAACATATTCTCCAATATACTGTAGCAGACTTCCAACATATTCTCCAATATACTGTAGCAGACTGCCAACATATTCTCCAATATACTGTAGCAGACTGCCAACATATTCTCCAATATACTGTAGCAGACTGCCAACATATTCTCCAATATACTGTAGCAGACTGCCAACATATTCTCCAATATACTGTAGAAGACTGCCAACATATTCTCCAATATACTGTATCAGACTGCAAAGATATTCTCCAATATACTGTAGAAGACTGCCAACATATTCTCCAATATACTATAGCAGACAGCCAACATATTCTCCAATATACTGTAGCAGACTGCCAACATATTAAACCAATATACTGTAGCAGACTGCCAACATATTCTCCAATATACTGTAGCAGACTGCCAACATATTCTCCAATATACTTTCGCAGACTGCCAACATATTCAACCAATATACTGTAGCAGACTGCCAACATATTCTCCAATATACTGTAGCAGACTGCCAACATATTCTCCAATATACTGTAGCAGACTGCCAACATATTCTCCAATATACTGTAGCAGACTGCCAACATATTCTCCAATATACTGTAGCAGACTGCCAACATATTCTCCAATATACTGTAGCAGACTGCAAACATATTCAACCAATATACTGTAGCAGACTGCCAACATATTCTCCAATATACTGTAGCAGACTGCCAACATATTCTCCAATATACTGTAGCAGACTGCCAACATATTCTCCAATATACTGTAGCAGACTGCCAACATATTCTCCAATATACTGTAGCAGACTGCCAACATATTCTCCAATATACTGTAGCAGACTGCCAACATATTCTCCAATATACTGTAGCAGACTGCCAACATATTCAACCAATATACTGTAGCAGACTGCCAACATATTCAACCAATATACTGTAGCAGACTGCCAACCTATTCATCAATATACTGTAGCAGACTGCCAACATATTCTCCAATATACTGTAGCAGACTGTCACATATTCATCAATATACTGTAGCAGACTGCCAACATATTCTCCAATATACTGTAGCAGACTGCCAACATATTCAACCAATATACTGTAGCAGACTGCCAACATATTCAACCAATATACTGTAGCAGACTGCCAACATATTCAACCAATATACTGTAGCAGACTGCCAACATATTCTCCAATATACTGTAGCAGACTGCCAACATATTCAACCAATATACTGTAGCAGACTGCCAACATATTCTCCAATATACTGTAGCAGACTGCCAACATATTCTCCAATATACTGTAGCAGACTGCCAACATATTCTCCAATATACTGTAGCAGACAGCCAACATATTCTCCAATATACTGTAGCAGACTGCCAACATATTCTCCAATATACTGTAGCAGACTGCAAACATATTCTCCACTATACTGTAGCAGACTGCAAACGTATTCTCCAATATACTGTAGCAGACTGCAAACGTATTCTCCAATATACTGTAGCAGACTGCCAACATATTCTCCAATATACTGTAGCAGACTGCCAACATATTCTCCAATATACTGTAGCAGACTGCCAACATATTCAACCAATATACTGTAGCAGACTGCCAACATATTCTCCAATATACTGTAGCAGACTGCCAACATATTCTCCAATATACTGTAGCAGACTGCCAACATATTCTCCAATATACTGTAGCAGACTGCAAACATATTCTCCAATATACTGTAGCAGACTGCCAACATATTCTCCAATATACTGTAGCAGACTGCCAACATATTCAACCAATATACTGTAGCAGACTGCCAACATATTCTCCAATATACTGTAGCAGACTTCCAACATATTCTCCAATATACTGTAGCAGACTGCCAACATATTCTCCAATATACTGTAGCAGACTGCCAACATATTCTCCAATATACTGTAGCAGACTGCCAACATATTCTCCAATATACTGTAGCAGACTGCCAACATATTCTCCAATATACTGTAGAAGACTGCCAACATATTCTCCAATATACTGTATCAGACTGCAAAGATATTCTCCAATATACTGTAGAAGACTGCCAACATATTCTCCAATATACTATAGCAGACAGCCAACATATTCTCCAATATACTGTAGCAGACTGCCAACATATTAAACCAATATACTGTAGCAGACTGCCAACATATTCTCCAATATACTGTAGCAGACTGCCAACATATTCTCCAATATACTTTCGCAGACTGCCAACATATTCAACCAATATACTGTAGCAGACTGCCAACATATTCTCCAATATACTGTAGCAGACTGCCAACATATTCTCCAATATACTGTAGCAGACTGCCAACATATTCTCCAATATACTGTAGCAGACTGCCAACATATTCTCCAATATACTGTAGCAGACTGCCAACATATTCTCCAATATACTGTAGCAGACTGCAAACATATTCAACCAATATACTGTAGCAGACTGCCAACATATTCTCCAATATACTGTAGCAGACTGCCAACATATTCTCCAATATACTGTAGCAGACTGCCAACATATTCTCCAATATACTGTAGCAGACTGCCAACATATTCTCCAATATACTGTAGCAGACTGCCAACATATTCTCCAATATACTGTAGCAGACTGCCAACATATTCTCCAATATACTGTAGCAGACTGCCAACATATTCAACCAATATACTGTAGCAGACTGCAAACATATTCAACCAATATACTGTAGCAGACTGCCAACCTATTCATCAATATACTGTAGCAGACTGCCAACATATTCTCCAATATACTGTAGCAGACTGTCACATATTCATCAATATACTGTAGCAGACTGCCAACATATTCTCCAATATACTGTAGCAGACTGCCAACATATTCAACCAATATACTGTAGCAGACTGCCAACATATTCTCCAATATACTGTAGCAGACTGTCAACATATTCATCAATATACTGTAGCAGACTGCCAACATATTCTCCAATATACTGTAGCAGACTGCCAACATATTATCCAATATACTGTAGCAGACTGCCAACATATTCAACCAATATACTGTAGCAGACTGCCAACATATTCTCCAATATACTGTAGCAGACTGCCAACATATTCTCCAATATACTGTAGCAGACTGCCAACATATTCTCCAATATACTGTAGCAGACTGCAAAACATATTCTCCAATATACTGTAGCAGACTGCCAACATATTCTCCAATATACTGTAGCAGACTGCCAACATATTCTCCAATATACTGTAGCAGACTGCCAACATTTTCAACCAATATACTGTAGCAGACTGCCAACATATTCTCCAATATACTGTAGCAGACTGCCAACATATTCTCCAATATACTGTAGCAGACTGCAAACATATTCTCCACTATACTGTAGCAGACTGCAAACGTATTCTCCAATATACTGTAGCAGACTGCCAACATATTCTCCAATATACTGTAGCAGACTGCCAACATATTCTCCAATATACTGTAGCAGACTGCCAACATATTCTCCAATATACTGTAGCAGACTGCCAACATATTCTCCAATATACTGTAGCAGACTGCAAACATATTCAACCAATATACTGTAGCAGACTGCAAACATATTCAACCAATATACTGTAGCAGACTGCCAACATATTCTCCAATATACTGTAGCAGACTGCCAACATATTCTCCAATATACTGTAGCAGACTGCCAACATATTCTCCAATATACTGTAGCAGACTGCCAACATATTCTCCAATATACTGTAGCAGACTGCCAACATATTCTCCAATATACTGTAGCAGACTGCCAACATATTCACCAATATACTGTAGCAGACTGCAAACATATTCAACCAATATACTGTAGCAGACTGCCAACCTATTCATCAATATACTGTAGCAGACTGCCAACATATTCTCCAATATACTGTAGCAGACTGTCACATATTCATCAATATACTGTAGCAGACTGCCAACATATTCTCCAATATACTGTAGCAGACTGCCAACATATTCAACCAATATACTGTAGCAGACTGCCAACATATTCTCCAATATACTGTAGCAGACTGTCAACATATTCATCAATATACTGTAGCAGACTGCCAACATATTCTCCAATATACTGTAGCAGACTGCCAACATATTATCCAATATACTGTAGCAGACTGCCAACATATTCAACCAATATACTGTAGCAGACTGCCAACATATTCTCCAATATACTGTAGCAGACTGCCAACATATTCTCCAATATACTGTAGCAGACTGCCAACATATTCTCCAATATACTGTAGCAGACTGCAAACATATTCTCCAATATACTGTAGCAGACTGCCAACATATTCTCCAATATACTGTAGCAGACTGCCAACATATTCTCCAATATACTGTAGCAGACTGCCAACATTTTCAACCAATATACTGTAGCAGACTGCCAACATATTCTCCAATATACTGTAGCAGACTGCCAACATATTCTCCAATATACTGTAGCAGACTGCAAACATATTCTCCACTATACTGTAGCAGACTGCAAACGTATTCTCCAATATACTGTAGCAGACTGCAAACGTATTCTCCAATATACTGTAGCAGACTGCCAACATATTCTCCAATATACTGTAGCAGACTGCCAACATATTCTCCAATATACTGTAGCAGACTGCCAACATATTCAACCAATATACTGTAGCAGACTGCCAACATATTCTCCAATATACTGTAGCAGACTGCCAACATATTCTCCAATATACTGTAGCAGACTGCCAACATATTCTCCAATATACTGTAGCAGACTGCCAACATATTCTCCAATATACTGTAGCAGACTGCAAACATATTCTCCACTATACTGTAGCAGACTGCAAACGTATTCTCCAATATACTGTAGCAGACTGCAAACGTATTCTCCAATATACTGTAGCAGACTGCCAACATATTCAACCAATATACTGTAGCAGACTGCCAACATATTCAACCAATATACTGTAGCAGACTGCCAACATATTCTCCAATATACTGTAGCAGAATGCCAACATATTCTCCAATATACTGTAGCAGAATGCCAACATATTCTCCAATATACTGTAGCAGACTGCAAACATATTCTCCAATATACTGTAGCAGACTGCCAACATATTCTCCAATATACTGTAGCAGACTGCCAACATATTCAACCAATATACTGTAGCAGACTGCCAACATATTCTCCAATATACTGTAGCAGACTTCCAACATATTCTCCAATATACTGTAGCAGACTGCCAACATATTCTCCAATATACTGTAGCAGACTGCCAACATATTCTCCAATATACTGTAGCAGACTGCCAACATATTCTCCAATATACTGTAGCAGACTGCCAACATATTCTCCAATATACTGTAGAAGACTGCCAACATATTCTCCAATATACTGTATCAGACTGCAAAGATATTCTCCAATATACTGTAGAAGACTGCCAACATATTCTCCAATATACTATAGCAGACAGCCAACATATTCTCCAATATACTGTAGCAGACTGCCAACATATTAAACCAATATACTGTAGCAGACTGCCAACATATTCTCCAATATACTGTAGCAGACTGCCAACATATTCTCCAATATACTTTCGCAGACTGCCAACATATTCAACCAATATACTGTAGCAGACTGCCAACATATTCTCCAATATACTGTAGCAGACTGCCAACATATTCTCCAATATACTGTAGCAGACTGCCGACATATTCTCCAATATACTGTAGCAGACTGCCAACATATTCTCCAATATACTGTAGCAGACTGCCAACATATTCTCCAATATACTGTAGCAGACTGCAAACATATTCAACCAATATACTGTAGCAGACTGCCAACATATTCTCCAATATACTGTAGCAGACTGCCAACATATTCTCCAATATACTGTAGCAGACTGCCAACATATTCTCCAATATACTGTAGCAGACTGCCAACATATTCTCCAATATACTGTAGCAGACTGCCAACATATTCTCCAATATACTGTAGCAGACTGCCAACATATTCTCCAATATACTGTAGCAGACTGCAAAACATATTCTCCAATATACTGTAGCAGACTGCCAACATATTCTCCAATATACTGTAGCAGACTGCCAACATATTCTCCAATATACTGTAGCAGACTGCCAACATTTTCAACCAATATACTGTAGCAGACTGCCAACATATTCTCCAATATACTGTAGCAGACTGCCAACATATTCTCCAATATACTGTAGCAGACTGCAAACATATTCTCCACTATACTGTAGCAGACTGCAAACGTATTCTCCAATATACTGTAGCAGACTGCCAACATATTCTCCAATATACTGTAGCAGACTGCCAACATATTCTCCAATATACTGTAGCAGACTGCCAACATATTCTCCAATATACTGTAGCAGACTGCCAACATATTCTCCAATATACTGTAGCAGACTGCCAACATATTCTCCAATATACTGTAGCAGACTGCAAACATATTCAACCAATATACTGTAGCAGACTGCCAACATATTCTCCAATATACTGTAGCAGACTGCCAACATATTCTCCAATATACTGTAGCAGACTGCCAACATATTCTCCAATATACTGTAGCAGACTGCCAACATATTCTCCAATATACTGTAGCAGACTGCCAACATATTCAACCAATATACTGTAGCAGACTGCAAACATATTCAACCAATATACTGTAGCAGACTGCCAACCTATTCATCAATATACTGTAGCAGACTGCCAACATATTCTCCAATATACTGTAGCAGACTGTCACATATTCATCAATATACTGTAGCAGACTGCCAACATATTCTCCAATATACTGTAGCAGACTGCCAACATATTCAACCAATATACTGTAGCAGACTGCCAACATATTCTCCAATATACTGTAGCAGACTGTCAACATATTCATCAATATACTGTAGCAGACTGCCAACATATTCTCCAATATACTGTAGCAGACTGCCAACATATTATCCAATATACTGTAGCAGACTGCCAACATATTCAACCAATATACTGTAGCAGACTGCCAACATATTCTCCAATATACTGTAGCAGACTGCCAACATATTCTCCAATATACTGTAGCAGACTGCCAACATATTCTCCAATATACTGTAGCAGACTGCAAACATATTCTCCAATATACTGTAGCAGACTGCCAACATATTCTCCAATATACTGTAGCAGACTGCCAACATATTCTCCAATATACTGTAGCAGACTGCCAACATTTTCAACCAATATACTGTAGCAGACTGCCAACATATTCTCCAATATACTGTAGCAGACTGCCAACATATTCTCCAATATACTGTAGCAGACTGCAAACATATTCTCCACTATACTGTAGCAGACTGCAAACGTATTCTCCAATATACTGTAGCAGACTGCAAACGTATTCTCCAATATACTGTAGCAGACTGCCAACATATTCTCCAATATACTGTAGCAGACTGCCAACATATTCTCCAATATACTGTAGCAGACTGCCAACATATTCAACCAATATACTGTAGCAGACTGCCAACATATTCTCCAATATACTGTAGCAGACTGCCAACATATTCTCCAATATACTGTAGCAGACTGCCAACATATTCTCCAATATACTGTAGCAGACTGCCAACATATTCTCCAATATACTGTAGCAGACTGCAAACATATTCTCCACTATACTGTAGCAGACTGCAAACGTATTCTCCAATATACTGTAGCAGACTGCAAACGTATTCTCCAATATACTGTAGCAGACTGCCAACATATTCAACCAATATACTGTAGCAGACTGCCAACATATTCAACCAATATACTGTAGCAGACTGCCAACATATTCTCCAATATACTGTAGCAGAATGCCAACATATTCTCCAATATACTGTAGCAGAATGCCAACATATTCTCCAATATACTGTAGCAGACTGCAAACATATTCTCCAATATACTGTAGCAGACTGCCAACATATTCTCCAATATACTGTAGCAGACTGCCAACATATTCAACCAATATACTGTAGCAGACTGCCAACATATTCTCCAATATACTGTAGCAGACTTCCAACATATTCTCCAATATACTGTAGCAGACTGCCAACATATTCTCCAATATACTGTAGCAGACTGCCAACATATTCTCCAATATACTGTAGCAGACTGCCAACATATTCTCCAATATACTGTAGCAGACTGCCAACATATTCTCCAATATACTGTAGAAGACTGCCAACATATTCTCCAATATACTGTATCAGACTGCAAAGATATTCTCCAATATACTGTAGAAGACTGCCAACATATTCTCCAATATACTATAGCAGACAGCCAACATATTCTCCAATATACTGTAGCAGACTGCCAACATATTAAACCAATATACTGTAGCAGACTGCCAACATATTCTCCAATATACTGTAGCAGACTGCCAACATATTCTCCAATATACTTTCGCAGACTGCCAACATATTCAACCAATATACTGTAGCAGACTGCCAACATATTCTCCAATATACTGTAGCAGACTGCCAACATATTCTCCAATATACTGTAGCAGACTGCAAACATATTCAACCAATATACTGTAGCAGACTGCCAACATATTCTCCAATATACTGTAGCAGACTGCCAACATATTCTCCAATATACTGTAGCAGACTGCAAACATATTCAACCAATATACTGTAGCAGACTGCCAACATATTCTCCAATATACTGTAGCAGACTGCCAACATATTCTCCAATATACTGTAGCAGACTGCCAACATATTCTCCAATATACTGTAGCAGACTGCCAACATATTCTCCAATATACTGTAGCAGACTGCCAACATATTCTCCAATATACTGTAGCAGACTGCCAACATATTCTCCAATATACTGTAGCAGACTGCCAACATATTCAACCAATATACTGTAGCAGACTGCAAACATATTCAACCAATATACTGTAGCAGACTGCCAACCTATTCATCAATATACTGTAGCAGACTGCCAACATATTCTCCAATATACTGTAGCAGACTGTCACATATTCATCAATATACTGTAGCAGACTGCCAACATATTCTCCAATATACTGTAGCAGACTGCCAACATATTCAACCATTATACTGTAGCAGACTGCCAACATATTCTCCAATATACTGTAGCAGACTGTCAACATATTCATCAATATACTGTAGCAGACTGCCAACATATTCTCCAATATACTGTAGCAGACTGCCAACATATTATCCAATATACTGTAGCAGACTGCCAACATATTCAACCAATATACTGTAGCAGACTGCCAAAATATTCTCCAATATACTGTAGCAGACTGCCAACATATTCTCCAATATACTGTAGCAGACTGCCAACATATTCTCCAATATACTGTAGCAGACTGCCAACATATTCTCCAATATACTGTAGCAGACTGCCAACATATTCTCCAATATACTGTAGCAGACTGTCACATATTCATCAATATACTGTAGCAGACTGCCAACATATTCTCCAATATACTGTAGCAGACTGCCAACATATTCAACCATTATACTGTAGCAGACTGCCAACATATTCTCCAATATACTGTAGCAGACTGTCAACATATTCATCAATATACTGTAGCAGACTGCCAACATATTCTCCAATATACTGTAGCAGACTGCCAACATATTATCCAATATACTGTAGCAGACTGCCAACATATTCAACCAATATACTGTAGCAGACTGCCAAAATATTCTCCAATATACTGTAGCAGACTGCCAACATATTCTCCAATATACTGTAGCAGACTGCCAACATATTCTCCAATATACTGTAGCAGACTGTCAACATATTCATCAATATACTGTAGCAGACTGCCAACATATTCTCCAATATACTGTAGCAGACTGCCAACATATTATCCAATATACTGTAGCAGACTGCCAACATATTCAACCAATATACTGTAGCAGACTGCCAAAATATTCTCCAATATACTGTAGCAGACTGCCAACATATTCTCCAATATACTGTAGCAGACTGCCAACATATTCTCCAATATACTGTAGCAGACTGCCAACATATTCTCCAATATACTGTAGCAGACTGCCAACATATTCTCCAATATACTGTAGCAGACTGCCAACATATTCTCCAATATACTGTAGCAGACTGCCAACATATTCTCCAATATACTGTAGCAGACTGCCAACATATTCTCCAATATACTGTAGCAGACTGCAAACATATTCTCCTCTATACTGTAGCAGACTGCAAACGTATTCTCCAATATACTGTAGCAGACTGCAAACGTATTCTCCAATATACTGTAGCAGACTGCCAACGTATTCAACCAATATACTGTAGCAGACTGCCAACATATTCAACCAATATACTGTAGCAGACTGCCAACATATTCTCCAATATACTGTAGCAGAATGCCAACATATTCTCCAATATACTGTAGCAGAATGCCAACATATTCTCCAATATACTGTAGCAGACTGCCAACATATTCTCCAATATACTGTAGCAGACTGCCAACATATTCTCCAATATACTGTAGCAGACTGCCAACATATTCAACCAATATACTGTAGCAGACTGCCAACATATTCTCCAATATACTGTAGCAGACTGCCAACATATTCTCCAATATACTGTAGAAGACTGCCAACATATTCTCCAATATACTGTATCAGACTGCAAAGATATTCTCCAATATACTGTAGAAGACTGCCAACATATTCTCCAATATACTATAGCAGACAGCCAACATATTCTCCAATATACTGTAGCAGACTGCCAACATATTAAACCAATATACTGTAGCAGACTGCCAACATATTCTCCAATATACTGTAGCAGACTGCCAACATATTCTCCAATATACTGTAGCAGACTGCCAACATATTCAACCAATATACTGTAGCAGACTGCCAACATATTCTCCAATATACTGTAGCAGACTGCCAACATATTCTCCAATATACTGTAGCAGACTGCCAACATATTCTCCAATATACTGTAGCAGACTGCCAACATATTCTCCAATATACTGTAGCAGACTGCCAACATATTCTCCAATATACTGTAGCAGACTGCCAACATATTCTCCAATATACTGTAGCAGACTGCAAACATATTCAACCAATATACTGTAGCAGACTGCCAACATATTCTCCAATATACTGTAGCAGACTGCCAACATATTCTCCAATATACTGTAGCAGACTGCCAACATATTCTCCAATATACTGTAGCAGACTGCCAACATATTCTCCAATATACTGTAGCAGACTGCCAACATATTCTCCAATATACTGTAGCAGACTGCCAACCTATTCATCAATATACTGTAGCAGACTGCCAACATATTCTCCAATATACTGTAGCAGACTGTCACATATTCATCAATATACTGTAGCAGACTGCCAACATATTCTCCAATATACTGTAGCAGACTGCCAACATATTCAACCAATATACTGTAGCAGACTGCCAACATATTCTCCAATATACTGTAGCAGACTGTCAACATATTCATCAATATACTGTAGCAGACTGCCAACATATTCTCCAATATACTGTAGCAGACTGCCAACATATTATCCAATATACTGTAGCAGACTGCCAACATATTCAACCAATATACTGTAGCAGACTGCCAACATATTCTCCAATATACTGTAGCAGACTGCCAACATATTCTCCAATATACTGTAGCAGACTGCCAACATATTCTCCAATATACTGTAGCAGACTGCCAACATATTCTCCAATATACTGTAGCAGACTGCCAACATATTCTCCAATATACTGTAGCAGACTGCCAACATATTCTCCAATATACTGTAGCAGACTGCCAACATATTCAACCAATATACTGTAGCAGACTGCCAACATATTCTCCAATATACTGTAGCAGACTGCCAACATATTCTCCAATATACTGTAGCAGACTGCCAACATATTCTCCAATATACTGTAGCAGACTGCCAACATATTCTCCACTATACTGTAGCAGACTGCCAACATATTCAACCAATATACTATAGCAGACTGCCAACATATTCTCCAATATACTGTAGCAGACTGCCAACATATTCTCCACTATACTGTAGCAGACTGCCAACATATTAAACCAATATACTGTAGCAGACTGCCAACATATTCTCCAATATACTGTAGCAGACTGCCAACATATTCTCCAATATACTGTAGCAGACTGCCAACATATTCTCCAATATACTGCAGCAGACTGCCAACATATTCTCCAATATACTGTAGCAGACTGCCAACATATTCTCCAATATACTGTAGCAGACTGCCAACATATTCTCCAATATACTGTAGCAGACTGCCAACATATTCAACCAATATACTGTAGCAGACTGCCAACATATTCTCCAATATACTGTAGAAGACTGCCAACATATTCTCCAATATACTGTATCAGACTGCAAAGATATTCTCCAATATACTGTAGAAGACTGCCAACATATTCTCCAATATACTATAGCAGACAGCCAACATATTCTCCAATATACTGTAGCAGACTGCCAACATATTAAACCAATATACTGTAGCAGACTGCCAACATATTCTCCAATATACTGTAGCAGACTGCCAACATATTCTCCAATATACTTTCGCAGACTGCCAACATATTCAACCAATATACTGTAGCAGACTGCCAACATATTCTCCAATATACTGTAGCAGACTGCCAACATATTCTCCAATATACTGTAGCAGACTGCCGACATATTCTCCAATATACTGTAGCAGACTGCCAACATATTCTCCAATATACTGTAGCAGACTGCCAACATATTCTCCAATATACTGTAGCAGACTGCAAACATATTCAACCAATATACTGTAGCAGACTGCCAACATATTCTCCAATATACTGTAGCAGACTGCCAACATATTCTCCAATATACTGTAGCAGACTGCCAACATATTCTCCAATATACTGTAGCAGACTGCCAACATATTCTCCAATATACTGTAGCAGACTGCCAACATATTCTCCAATATACTGTAGCAGACTGCCAACATATTCTCCAATATACTGTAGCAGACTGCCAACATATTCAACCAATATACTGTAGCAGACTGCAAACATATTCAACCAATATACTGTAGCAGACTGCCAACCTATTCATCAATATACTGTAGCAGACTGCCAACATATTCTCCAATATACTGTAGCAGACTGTCACATATTCATCAATATACTGTAGCAGACTGCCAACATATTCTCCAATATACTGTAGCAAACTGCCAACATATTCAACCATTATACTGTAGCAGACTGCCAACATATTCTCCAATATACTGTAGCAGACTGTCAACATATTCATCAATATACTGTAGCAGACTGCCAACATATTCTCCAATATACTGTAGCAGACTGCCAACATATTATCCAATATACTGTAGCAGACTGCCAACATATTCAACCAATATACTGTAGCAGACTGCCAAAATATTCTCCAATATACTGTAGCAGACTGCCAACATATTCTCCAATATACTGTAGCAGACTGCCAACATATTCTCCAATATACTGTAGCAGACTGCCAACATATTCTCCAATATACTGTAGCAGACTGCCAACATATTCTCCAATATACTGTAGCAGACTGCCAACATATTCTCCAATATACTGTAGCAGACTGTCACATATTCATCAATATACTGTAGCAGACTGCCAACATATTCTCCAATATACTGTAGCAGACTGCCAACATATTCAACCATTATACTGTAGCAGACTGCCAACATATTCTCCAATATACTGTAGCAGACTGTCAACATATTCATCAATATACTGTAGCAGACTGCCAACATATTCTCCAATATACTGTAGCAGACTGCCAACATATTATCCAATATACTGTAGCAGACTGCCAACATATTCAACCAATATACTGTAGCAGACTGCCAAAATATTCTCCAATATACTGTAGCAGACTGCCAACATATTCTCCAATATACTGTAGCAGACTGCCAACATATTCTCCAATATACTGTAGCAGACTGTCAACATATTCATCAATATACTGTAGCAGACTGCCAACATATTCTCCAATATACTGTAGCAGACTGCCAACATATTATCCAATATACTGTAGCAGACTGCCAACATATTCAACCAATATACTGTAGCAGACTGCCAAAATATTCTCCAATATACTGTAGCAGACTGCCAACATATTCTCCAATATACTGTAGCAGACTGCCAACATATTCTCCAATATACTGTAGCAGACTGCCAACATATTCTCCAATATACTGTAGCAGACTGCCAACATATTCTCCAATATACTGTAGCAGACTGCCAACATATTCTCCAATATACTGTAGCAGACTGCCAACATATTCTCCAATATACTGTAGCAGACTGCCAACATATTCTCCAATATACTGTAGCAGACTGCCAACATATTCTCCAATATACTGTAGCAGACTGCAAACATATTCTCCTCTATACTGTAGCAGACTGCAAACGTATTCTCCAATATACTGTAGCAGACTGCAAACGTATTCTCCAATATACTGTAGCAGACTGCCAACGTATTCAACCAATATACTGTAGCAGACTGCCAACATATTCAACCAATATACTGTAGCAGACTGCCAACATATTCTCCAATATACTGTAGCAGAATGCCAACATATTCTCCAATATACTGTAGCAGAATGCCAACATATTCTCCAATATACTGTAGCAGACTGCCAACATATTCTCCAATATACTGTAGCAGACTGCCAACATATTCTCCAATATACTGTAGCAGACTGCCAACATATTCTCCAATATACTGTATCAGACTGCAAAGATATTCTCCAATATACTGTAGAAGACTGCCAACATATTCTCCAATATACTATAGCAGACAGCCAACATATTCTCCAATATACTGTAGCAGACTGCCAACATATTAAACCAATATACTGTAGCAGACTGCCAACATATTCTCCAATATACTGTAGCAGACTGCCAACATATTCTCCAATATACTGTAGCAGACTGCCAACATATTCAACCAATATACTGTAGCAGACTGCCAACATATTCTCCAATATACTGTAGCAGACTGCCAACATATTCTCCAATATACTGTAGCAGACTGCCAACATATTCTCCAATATACTGTAGCAGACTGCCAACATATTCTCCAATATACTGTAGCAGACTGCCAACATATTCTCCAATATACTGTAGCAGACTGCCAACATATTCTCCAATATACTGTAGCAGACTGCAAACATATTCAACCAATATACTGTAGCAGACTGCCAACATATTCTCCAATATACTGTAGCAGACTGCCAACATATTCTCCAATATACTGTAGCAGACTGCCAACATATTCTCCAATATACTGTAGCAGACTGCCAACATATTCTCCAATATACTGTAGCAGACTGCCAACATATTCTCCAATATACTGTAGCAGACTGCCAACCTATTAATCAATATACTGTAGCAGACTGCCAACATATTCTCCAATATACTGTAGCAGACTGTCACATATTCATCAATATACTGTAGCAGACTGCCAACATATTCTCCAATATACTGTAGCAGACTGCCAACATATTCAACCAATATACTGTAGCAGACTGCCAACATATTCTCCAATATACTGTAGCAGACTGTCAACATATTCATCAATATACTGTAGCAGACTGCCAACATATTCTCCAATATACTGTAGCAGACTGCCAACATATTATCCAATATACTGTAGCAGACTGCCAACATATTCAACCAATATACTGTAGCAGACTGCCAACATATTCTCCAATATACTGTAGCAGACTGCCAACATATTCTCCAATATACTGTAGCAGACTGCCAACATATTCTCCAATATACTGTAGCAGACTGCCAACATATTCTCCAATATACTGTAGCAGACTGCCAACATATTCTCCAATATACTGTAGCAGACTGCCAACATATTCTCCAATATACTGTAGCAGACTGCCAACATATTCTCCAATATACTGTAGCAGACTGCCAACATATTCAACCAATATACTGTAGCAGACTGCCAACATATTCTCCAATATACTGTAGCAGACTGCCAACATATTCTCCAATATACTGTAGCAGACTGCCAACATATTCTCCAATATACTGTAGCAGACTGCCAACATATTCTCCACTATACTGTAGCAGACTGCCAACATATTCAACCAATATACTATAGCAGACTGCCAACATATTCTCCAATATACTGTAGCAGACTGCCAACATATTCTCCACTATACTGTAGCAGACTGCCAACATATTAAACCAATATACTGTAGCAGACTGCCAACATATTCTCCAATATACTGTAGCAGACTGCCAACATATTCTCCAATATACTGTAGCAGACTGCCAACATATTCTCCAATATACTGCAGCAGACTGCCAACATATTCTCCAATATACTGTAGCAGACTGCCAACATATTCTCCAATATACTGTAGCAGACTGCCAACATATTCAACCAATATACTGTAGCAGACTGCCAACATATTCTCCAATATACTGTAACAGACTGCCAACATATTCTCCAATATACTGTAGCAGACTGCCAACATATTCTCCAATATACTGTAGCAGACTGCCAACATATTCAACCAATATACTGTAGCAGACTGCCAACATATTCTCCAATATACTGTAACAGACTGCCAACATATTCTCCAATATACTGTAGCAGACTGCCAACATATTCTACTATACTACTGATACACTCAATGCATACTACTGATGCACTCAATGCATACTACTGATGCACTCAATGCATACTACTGATGCACTCAATGCATACTACTGATGCACTCAATGCATACTACTGATGCACTCAATGCATACTACTGATGCACTCAATGCATACTACTGATACACTCAATGCATACTACTGATGCACTCAATGCATACTACTGATGCACTCAATGCATACTACTGATGCACTCAATGCATACTACTGATGCACTCAATGCATACTACTGATACACTCATTGCATACTACTGATACACTCAATGCATGGAAAATACCACTGTTGTTGACCTCACTGACTGACTGAAGTCTGTTGACATTTGTGTTTGGAGAAAACAAACAACAAGACAGCAACAGGTTGTAAGAAATACACAGACAGACAAGGCTGACCTGGGTCCATCACAGAGACAGACAAGGCTGACCTGGGTCCATCATAAAGACAGACAAGGCTGACCTGGGTCCATCATAGAGACAGACAAGGCTGACATGGGTCCATCACAGAGACAGACAAGGCTGACCTGGGTCCATCACAGAGACAGACAAGGCTGACCTGGGTCCATCACAGAGACAGACAAGGCTGACCTGGGTCCATCAGAGACAGACAAGGCTGATATGGGTCCATCACAGAGACAGACAAGGCTGACCTGGGTCCATCACAGAGACAGACAAGGCTGACATGGGTCCATCACAGAGACAGACAAGGCTGACCTGGGTCCATCACAGAGACAGACAAGGCTTATATGGGTCCATCACAGAGACAGACAAGGCTGACCTGGGTCCATCACAGAGACAGACAAGGCTGATATGGGTCCATCACAGAGACAGACAAGGCTGACCTGGGTCCATCACAGAGACAGACAAGGCTGATATGGGTCCATCACAGAGACAGACAAGGCTGACCTGGGTCCATCACAGAGATAGACAAGGCTGATATGGGTCCATCACAGAGACAGACAAGGCTGACCTGGGTCCATCATAAAGACAGACAAGGCTGACCTGGGTCCATCATAGAGACAGACAAGGCTGACCTGGGTCCATCACAGAGACAGACAAGGCTGACCTGGGTCCATCACAGAGACAGACAAGGCTGACCTGGGTCCATCATAGAGACAGACAAGGCTGACACTTTATAGGTAATAGGGTGCCATTTTGGGACGCAGACCAGTTGTTGAGTATTTCCCGTGAAGTATTTATTTATTGCAAAGTTGAGAAGTTCTAAATTATGAGACTTGACAAAGACTTTGTAAACTCTGAGAGTGGCAGTTCAGATCCCCCCGAAAAAATTTGGAATGAATAGAGATCTAGAATGCTGAGGATTCTAGAACGAGAAAATGGTGACGATTCTTTTTGATACTAGTGGTGATATTTTGTTGTCAACAGAAACTAAACTGTGGTTTCATTTGCATGTGTTGTATGAGATATTATGTTCAACGAGAGAGAAGCTAACTATCACATGTAAGAAAAACATTGTTTTCTTTCAAAAGCTTCTTCTAACTTTTTTTTAAAAATTATGCACACTTGAAATCAGCTTATTCTATAGCAAGAGACTCTTAGCAGAAACGTTTTTATGTAGCTGACAGTTTTTTCACTTTCCCAAATTCAGATATTGTTTACTTACTGTATGGTTTTAGTCAGGGGTTGGAACCAAAATTATTGCCCAATTGTTTCGTTCTGAACTAGCTTGTGTGCGAACAACAGCACAATATTTAAAACAAAAAATCGTCTTAAGGCCTTTTGCAGACTGTATGTCGGATTCAGTCTTTTGCGATCATCACGTCACATTGTGCGATGTTACCAAAAATTAAAATCTTGATATCAACCTGGCCAGATGGTACGATTTGCTTCAGTTCTATCGTCACTATTCTGCGATCGACTTGAGAGGCTACGTCGGCCGACGTAGGCTACGTCAACTGCAGCGGTGTGTGTTCGATCTGCCCTGATGACAGCAGCCAGCAATGCAAGCCTATCTCTATCCTTATGAGAGAGTGAAGTGAAGTGAGTTTGGAAAAACTGAAAATAGTTTTCACATACAAACTTCATATGTCCGCACTCAGAATCAAATAGGCTTCCCTGAAATAACGTGGTCGGTCTGGTAGATTTTTTTGGGGTGGGGGGGCAGGGGATTGGTGATTATGTGCATTTATCAAAATCCTATCGGGTAACCTAATTTCAGATGTCATGTAAACAAGATTATTAGGGAAATCGTTCTTCTGGCAAAGGATGTAAACGTTTTAATTCTGTGCATACACAGTTCCGGCCGTGTTCCAATTGGTCAGTCACCGGGATCGGCTCGTAAACACCAGCATGATAAAGGCTAAAACCAATCTGACACTGCCAGAACTTTGTCGGAGCCTACGACCGCAAGTAGTGGTACTGAGTCAGCAGACCCAGACCCTGTCTCACTGAACCAGGAGCCAAGACATAGTGGTACTGAACCAGCAGCCCTAGACCCTGTCTCACTGAACCAGCCAAGACGTAGTGGTACTGAACCAGCAGACCTAGACCCTGTCTCACTGAACGAGGAGCCAAGACATAGTGGTACTGAACCAGCAGACCTAGACCCTGTCTCACTGAACCAGCCAAGACGTAGTGGTACTGAACCAGCAGACCTAGACCCTGTCTCACTGAACCAGCCAAGACGTCCGACAATTGTTTACGACCTAGGAATTTGCCCAAGACGTAAACATTTTGTCTGACATGGCAAAATCATGGCATAAGACGGCTAAAATTGTATAGTCTGTGGTGGGGTTTACCTTTTTATAGTTAATAAATCCAATGTGAAACGTGGATTATTGTATTCTTAACTAGCATTGAAAAAGTGAATCCATTCTTCTCTAATGAAAAATCTCTCTCCCTAATTTCTGAATTAGGCCCGCAACGTCAGTAAACTACAGTAGCCTATGCTTCGGAGGGGGAGGGGCTACAGTAACCTATGCTTCGGAGGGGGAGGGGCTACAGTAACCTATGGTTCGGAGGGGGAGGGGCTACAGTAACCTATGCTTCGGAGGGGGAGGGGCTACAGTAACCTATGCTTCAGAGGGGGAGGGGCTACAGTAACCTATGCTTCAGAGGGGGAGGGGCTACAGTAACCTATGCTTCAGAGGGGGAGGGGCTACAGTAGCCTACGATTCCGATTCGGAGGGGCAGGGGCAAGTAGCCTAGACACACAAAGATCTTCAACTGGCAGGAAGACGCTGGAATAAGTTTCAAAGTGTGAGGGCTTTGCATAGGCTCTTTATTGTTACGTTTTTTATGGGACTGTAAAAAAATTCCTGGAATGTTAAAAAGAAACGTTATTGACCAGTTCCCAAGCTGTTCGGGAACAGTATAGATCGATTTAGTTCCCCGAACCGGTTCCAACCCCTGGTTATAGGAAATACATTTTATTCAGGGACCTCCTTTCAAAAGAGTAACGCTTCACTAAGTACACCAAACTTAACTTAATTAATATACCAAATTTTAAATGAAAAAAATAAATAAATAACATGTACTACTGAGATAATATGAGCTGTTTGCATTTTGTTTAACAATACATAAGGATACACACCGATGCAGAGTTGATATAACAATATATTGTTTATATCTGTATCTGTAGGAATGTGTTGTTTTTTCACAGCTCCAATACTTATTTGTAAGTCAAGAAGATACTTTAGTAAGCCTTTGGTTGACCTATTTATCAGTAACATTAATCCTTATAAAATATATATATATATATAGCAAGTCAAATAAAATATATCCTGTTTTATTTGGGCAAAGTTTTTCGTTTTCTTTTGTCTGATCATGTCTCTGCTATGGTGGTGGTGCTGCTTGATTTAAACTGTTAAACCCTTGTGAAAATGACATGTCAAAAAGAGATACAGGTGAACTATATGCTTGTATGTAAATGCCATTTCAGTAAAGAAAAATTCTAAGGTTTCAGTACAGAACAGTACGGGGTTTGGGGGATTATTGGGGAAAAGCAAAATGCATGTATTTTACATTATGCACAAATTAAAGTATTCAAATACAAGATGTAAATTAAAAAAGTTCTTGCATGAAATAAATTTTGTATACAACAGTATTTTAGACTCTGTTTTTATTTAACAGGCAAAACATGCATTCATGTTTTATATTTTATCTCTAGCATACAGCTTTTTAAATATTTTCTACAGTACTTCTTTGCGGGGTCAAAGAATGCTTCCATGAGTTGGGACTATGGGAGCATGACAACTACTGACTGAACCTCTGTACATGCAACTTGTACAACAAAAGCATGATCTGGGCATGAATATTAACATTCTTAAGAATACAAACATTGTCTTTGCCTTGGCTATAAGCATGGGAAATACATGGTAAAACAGCCACCTTTACCATGATGAGAAACTAACAGAGCACATTTTCTTTATCGTCATTCCACCACCTGCCCCCCTGCATTGTTCTGTAGAGGTAGCCTAGGCTAGCCTAGCCAACTGCTCTCTGCACTGTTCTGTAGAGGTAGCCTAGCCCCCGCTGCAATGTTCTAGTAGAGGTAGCTTAGCCTAGCCACCTGCCCCTTGTACTGTTCTGTAGAGTTAGCCTAGCCTAGCCTAGCCACCTGCCCAATTGCACTGTTCTGTAGAGGTAGCCTAGCCCCCGCTGCACTGTTCTGTAGAGGTAGCCTAGCCCCCGCTGCACTGTTGTGTAGAGGTAGCCTAGCCCCCGCTGCACTGTTCTAGTAGAGGTAGCCTAACCTAGCCACCTGCCCCCTGTACTGTTCTGTAGAGTTAGCCTAGCCTAGCCACCTGTCCCCCTGCACCCCTTCTGTAGAGGTAGCCTAGCCACCTGCTCCCCTGTACTGTTCTAGTAGAGGTAGCCTAGCCACCTGCCCCCTGTACTGTTCTGTAGAGTTAGCCTAGCCTAGCCTAGCCTAGCCACCTGTCCCCCTGCACCCCTTCTGTAGAGGTAGCCTAGCCACCTGCTCCCCTGTACTGTTCTAGTAGAGGTAGCCTAGCAACCTGCCCCACTGCACCCCTTCTGTAGAGCAGGGATCATCAAGATAATTCAGACACTTTTTGGGGGAACGAATGGTCAAGATGCCGGAATAAAATTACTATTAACTTCTAGACTGAAAATTTACCGCAAACTGTAATGTCATCGTTACATTTGTATATGACACATATCTGTTATGCATGGAGAAAATTAAAATCACTTGGAGCTGATTTGCTAAAGTTTTTAATGTTTTACAGAAATTAAATAAATATGAATAAAATAAAATCACCAGCGGCCCGTGAGTTGGGGAACCCTACTGCAGAGGTAGCCTAGCATAGCCACCTGGCCCCTGCACTATGCTAGTAGAGGTAGCCTAGCATAGCCACCTGGCCCCTGCACTATGCTAGTAGAGGTAGCCTAGCATAGCCACCTGGCCCCTGCACTATGCTAGTAGAGGTAGCCTAGCATAGCCACCTGGCCCCTGCACTACGCTAGTAGAGGTAGCCTAGCATAGCCACCTGGCCCCTGCACTATGCTAGTAGAGGTAGCCTAGCATAGCCACCTGCCATTACACTGTTATAGTAGAGGTATTCTAGCCTCCTACACTGTTATAGTAGAGGTATTCTAGCCTCCTACACTGTTATAGTAGAGGTATTCTAGCCCCCTACACTGTTATAGTAGAGGTATTCTAGCCTCCTATACTGTTATAGTAGAGGTATTCTAGCCCCCTACACTGTTATAGTAGAGGTATTCTAGCCTCCTATACTGTTATAGTAGAGGTATTCTAGCCTCCTACACTGTTATAGTAGAGGTATTCTAGCCCCCTACACTGTTATAGTAGAGGTATTCTAGCCTCCTACACTGTTATAGTAGAGGTATTCTAGCCCCCTACACTGTTATAGTAGAGGTATTCTAGCCCCCTACACTGTTATAGTAGAGGTATTCTAGCCTCCTACACTGTTATAGTAGAGGTATTCTAGCCTCCTACACTGTTATAGTAGAGGTATTCTAGCCTCCTATACTGTTATAGTAGAGGTATTCTAGCCTCCTACACTGTTATAGTAGAGGTATTCTAGCCTAGCCCCCTACACTGTTATAGTAGAGGTATTCTGGCCTAGCCTCCTACACTGTTCTAGTAGAGGTATTCTAGCCTAGCCTCCTACACTGTTATAGTAGAGGTATTCTAGCCTAGCCTCCTACACTGTTATAGTAGAGGTATTCTAGCCCCCTACACTGTTATAGTAGAGGTATTCTAGCCTCCTACACTGTTATAGTAGAGGTATTCTAGCCTCCTACACTGTTATAGTAGAGGTATTCTAGCCTCCTACACTGTTATAGTAGAGGTATTCTAGCCTCCTACACTGTTATAGTAGAGGTATTCTAGCCTCCTACACTGTTATAGTAGAGGTATTCTAGCCCCCTACACTGTTATAGTAGAGGTATTCTGGCCTAGCCCCCTACACTGTTATAGTAGAGGTATTCTGGCCTAGCCCCCTACACTGTTATAGTAGAGGTATTCTGGCCTAGCCCCCTACACTGTTATAGTAGAGGTATTCTAGCCTAGCCTCCTACACTGTTATAGTAGAGGTATTCTAGCCCCCTACACTGTTATAGTAGAGGTGTTCTAGCCTCCTACACTGTTATAGTAGAGGTATTCTAGCCCCCTACACTGTTATAGTAGAGGTATTCTAGCCTAGCCTCCTACACTGTTATAGTAGAGGTATTCTAGCCCCCTACACTGTTATAGTAGAGGTATTCTAGCCTCCTACACTGTTATAGTAGAGGTATTCTAGCCTCCTACACTGTTATAGTAGAGGTATTCTAGCCTCCTACACTGTTATAGTAGAGGAATTCTAGCCTCCTACACTGTTATAGTAGAGGTATTCTGGCCTAGCCTCCTACACTGTTATAGTAGAGGTATTCTAGCCTAGCCTCCTACACTGTTATAGTAGAGGTATTCTAGCCCCCTACACTGTTATAGTAGAGGTATTCTAGCCTCCTACACTGTTATAGTAGAGGTATTCTAGCCTCCTACACTGTTATAGTAGAGGTATTCTAGCCTCCTACACTGTTATAGTAGAGGTATTCTAGCCTCCTACACTGTTATAGTAGAGATATTCTAGCCTCCTACACTGTTATAGTAGAGGTATTCTAGCCCCCTACACTGTTATAGTAGAGGTATTCTAGCCCCCTACACTGTTAGAGGTATTCTAGCCCCCTACACTGTTATAGTAGAGGTATTCTAGCCTCCTACACTGTTATAGTAGAGGTATTCTAGCCCCCTACACTGTTATAGTAGAGGTATTCTAGCCCCCTACACTGTTATAGTAGAGGTATTCTAGCCCCCTACACTGTTCTAGTAGAGGTATTCTAGCCTCCTACACTGTTATAGTAGAGGTATTCTGGCCTAGCCTCCTACACTGTTATAGTAGAGGTATTCTAGCCTCCTACACTGTTATAGTAGAGGTATTCTAGCCTCCTACACTGTTATAGTAGAGGTATTCTAGCCCCCTACACTGTTATAGTAGAGGTATTCTAGCCTCCTACACTGTTATAGTCGAGGTATTCTAGCCTCCTACACTGTTATAGTAGAGGTATTCTAGCCTAGCCCCCTACACTGTTATAGTAGAGGTATTCTAGCCTCCTACACTGTTATAGTAGAGGTATTCTGGCCTAGCCTCCTACACTGTTATAGTAGAGGTATTCTAGCCTCCTACACTGTTATAGTAGAGGTATTCTAGCCTCCTACACTGTTATAGTAGAGGTATTCTAGCCCCCTACACTGTTAGAGGTATTCTAGCCTCCTACACTGTTATAGTAGAGGTATTCTAGCCTCCTACACTGTTATAGTAGAGGTATTCTAGCCCCCTACACTGTTATAGTAGAGGTATTCTAGCCTCCTACACTGTTATAGTAGAGGTATTCTAGCCTCCTACACTGTTATAGTAGAGGTATTCTAGCCTCCTACACTGTTATAGTAGAGGTATTCTAGCCTAGCCCCCTACACTGTTATAGTAGAGGTATTCTGGCCTAGCCTCCTACACTGTTATAGTAGAGGTATTCTAGCCCCCTACACTGTTATAGTAGAGGTATTCTAGCCTCCTACACTGTTATAGTAGAGGTATTCTAGCCTCCTACACTGTTATAGTAGAGGTATTCTAGCCTCCTATACTGTTATAGTAGAGGTATTCTAGCCTCCTACACTGTTATAGTAGAGGTATTCTAGCCTAGCCCCCTACACTGTTATAGTAGAGGTATTCTGGCCTAGCCTCCTACACTGTTATAGTAGAGGTATTCTAGCCCCCTACACTGTTCTAGTAGAGGTATTCTAGCCTAGCCTCCTACACTGTTATAGTAGAGGTATTCTAGCCCCCTACACTGTTATAGTAGAGGTATTCTAGCCTCCTACACTGTTATAGTAGAGGTATTCTAGCCTCCTACACTGTTATAGTAGAGGTATTCTAGCCTAGCCTCCTACACTGTTATAGTAGAGGTATTCTAGCCTCCTACACTGTTATAGTAGAGGTATTCTAGCCCCCTACACTGTTATAGTAGAGGTATTCTAGCCTCCTACACTGTTATAGTAGAGGTATTCTAGCCTAGCCCCCTACACTGTTATAGTAGAGGTATTCTAGCCTAGCCCCCTACACTGTTATAGTAGAGGTATTCTGGCCTAGCCTCCTACACTGTTATAGTAGAGGTATTCTAGCCCCCTACACTGTTCTAGTAGAGGTATTCTAGCCTAGCCTCCTACACTGTTATAGTAGAGGTATTCTAGCCCCCTACACTGTTATAGTAGAGGTATTCTAGCCTCCTACACTGTTATAGTAGAGGTATTCTAGCCTCCTACACTGTTATAGTAGAGGTATTCTAGCCTAGCCTCCTACACTGTTATAGTAGAGGTATTCTAGCCTCCTACACTGTTATAGTAGAGGTATTCTAGCCCCCTACACTGTTATAGTAGAGGTATTCTAGCCCCCTACACTGTTATAGTAGAGGTATTCTAGCCCCCTACACTGTTATAGTAGAGGTATTCTAGCCCCCTACACTGTTATAGTAGAGGTATTCTGGCCCCCTACACTGTTATAGTAGAGGTATTCTAGCCCCCTACACTGTTATAGTAGAGGTATTCTAGCCCCCTACACTGTTATAGTAGAGGTATTCTAGCCTCCTACACTGTTATAGTAGAGGTATTCTAGCCTAGCCTCCTACACTGTTATAGTAGAGGTATTCTAGCCTCCTACACTGTTAGAGGTATTCTAGCCCCCTACACTGTTATAGTAGAGGTATTCTAGCCTCCTACACTGTTATAGTAGAGGTATTCTAGCCTCCTACACTGTTATAGTAGAGGTATTCTAGCCTCCTACACTGTTATAGTAGAGGTATTCTAGCCTAGCCCCCTACACTGTTATAGTAGAGGTATTCTAGCCTCCTACACTGTTAGAGGTATTCTAGCCCCCTACACTGTTATAGTAGAGGTATTCTAGCCTAGCCTCCTACACTGTTATAGTAGAGGTATTCTAGCCTCCTACACTGTTAGAGGTATTCTAGCCCCCTACACTGTTATAGTAGAGGTATTCTAGCCTCCTACACTGTTATAGTAGAGGTATTCTAGCCTCCTACACTGTTATAGTAGAGGTATTCTAGCCTCCTACACTGTTATAGTAGAGGTATTCTAGCCTAGCCCCCTACACTGTTATAGTAGAGGTATTCTAGCCTAGCCCCCTACACTGTTATAGTAGAGGTATTCTAGCCCCCTACACTGTTATAGTAGAGGTATTCTAGCCTCCTACACTGTTATAGTAGAGGTATTCTAGCCTCCTACACTGTTATAGTAGAGGTATTCTAGCCCCCTACACTGTTATAGTAGAGGTATTCTAGCCTCCTACACTGTTATAGTAGAGGTATTCTAGCCCCCTACACTGTTATAGTAGAGGTATTCTAGCCCCCTACACTGTTATAGTAGAGGTATTCTAGCCTCCTACACTGTTATAGTAGAGGTATTCTAGCCACCTACACTGTTATAGTAGAGGTATTCTAGCCCCCTACACTGTTATAGTAGAGGTATTCTAGCCTCCTACACTGTTATAGTAGAGGTATTCTAGCCCCCTACACTGTTATAGTAGAGGTATTCTAGCCCCCTACACTGTTATAGTAGAGGTATTCTAGCCTCCTACACTGTTATAGTAGAGGTATTCTAGCCTCCTACACTGTTATAGTAGAGGTATTCTAGCCTCCTACACTGTTATAGTAGAGGTATTCTGGCCTAGCCTCCTACACTGTTATAGTAGAGGTATTCTGGCCTAGCCCCCTACACTGTTATAGTAGAGGTATTCTAGCCTCCTATACTGTTATAGTAGAGGTATTCTAGCCCCCTACACTGTTATAGTAGAGGTATTCTAGCCTCCTACACTGTTATAGTAGAGGTATTCTAGCCTAGCCCCCTACACTGTTAGAGGTATTCTAGCCCCCTACACTGTTATAGTAGAGGTATTCTAGCCTCCTACACTGTTATAGTAGAGGTATTCTAGCCCCCTACACTGTTATAGTAGAGGTATTCTAGCCTCCTACACTGTTATAGTAGAGGTATTCTAGCCTCCTACACTGTTATAGTAGAGGTATTCTAGCCTCCTACACTGTTATAGTAGAGGTATTCTAGCCTCCTACACTGTTATAGTAGAGGTATTCTAGCCTCCTACACTGTTATAGTAGAGGTATTCTAGCCCCCTACACTGTTATAGTAGAGGTATTCTGGCCTAGCCCCCTACACTGTTATAGTAGAGGTATTCTGGCCTAGCCCCCTACACTGTTATAGTAGAGGTATTCTAGCCTAGCCTCCTACACTGTTATAGTAGAGGTATTCTAGCCCCCTACACTGTTATAGTAGAGGTGTTCTAGCCTCCTACACTGTTATAGTAGAGGTATTCTAGCCCCCTACACTGTTATAGTAGAGGTATTCTAGCCTCCTACACTGTTATAGTAGAGGTATTCTAGCCTCCTATACTGTTATAGTAGAGGTATTCTAGCCCCCTACACTGTTATAGTAGAGGTATTCTAGCCTCCTACACTGTTATAGTAGAGGTATTCTAGCCCCCTACACTGTTATAGTAGAGGTATTCTGGCCTAGCCCCCTACACTGTTATAGTAGAGGTATTCTAGCCTCCTACACTGTTATAGTAGAGGTATTCTAGCCTCCTACACTGTTATAGTAGAGGTATTCTAGCCTCCTACACTGTTATAGTAGAGGTATTCTAGCCCCCTACACTGTTATAGTAGAGGTATTCTAGCCTCCTATACTGTTATAGTAGAGGTATTCTAGCCTCCTACACTGTTATAGTAGAGGTATTCTAGCCCCCTACACTGTTATAGTAGAGGTATTCTAGCCCCCTACACTGTTATAGTAGAGGTATTCTAGCCCCCTACACTGTTAGAGGTATTCTAGCCTCCTACACTGTTATAGTAGAGGTATTCTAGCCTCCTACACTGTTATAGTAGAGGTATTCTAGCCTCCTACACTGTTATAGTAGAGGTATTCTAGCCCCCTACACTGTTATAGTAGAGGTATTCTAGCCTCCTATACTGTTATAGTAGAGGTATTCTAGCCTCCTACACTGTTATAGTAGAGGTATTCTAGCCTCCTACACTGTTATAGTAGAGGTATTCTAGCCTCCTACACTGTTATAGTAGAGGTATTCTAGCCTCCTACACTGTTATAGTAGAGGTATTCTAGCCTCCTACACTGTTATAGTAGAGGTATTCTAGCCTCCTACACTGTTATAGTAGAGGTATTCTAGCCTCCTACACTGTTATAGTAGAGGTATTCTAGCCCCCTACACTGTTATAGTAGAGGTATTCTAGCCTAGCCCCCTACACTGTTATAGTAGAGGTATTCTAGCCTCCTACACTGTTATAGTAGAGGTATTCTAGCCCCCTACACTGTTATAGTAGAGGTATTCTAGCCTCCTACACTGTTATAGTAGAGGTATTCTAGCCTAGCCTCCTACATTGTTATAGTAGAGGTATTCTAGCCTCCTATCCATCGTCAGCATCATCCTCATACATCATTTGTTGTAATAATTGTCTGTGTTGTTTTGTTTTTGATATGTTTGTAGAGACCGACCAGCGACAGCCTCGGAGCAGACCAGCAGCATCAGACTCAGTTTGTGTAATGAACCGTGGTGTTCCCACCACCATATGTCTATCCCATAATAAGACCCCATCACCGCAACACCAGCCACCCACCTGATAATACATTAGCCTCGTTTGTTGTGTGTAAAATTAGTTTTAAATAATTGGGTGTTAAGGTGGCAGCCTGTACCTCACAGACTAAATGGCATCCTAATCCTATTTAATACCCACACTGATCAGAAATTAGTGCACTACATAGGGAATAGGGTGGCATTGGGTTCTGGTCTAAAGTAGTGCACTATATATATGGAATAGGGTGCCATAGGGCTCTGGTCTAAATTAGTGCACTATATATATGGAATAGGGTGCCATAGGGCTCTGGTCTAAAGTAGTGCACTACATAGGGAATAGGGTGTCATAGGGCTCTGGTCTAAAGTAGTGCACTATATAGGGAATAGGGTGCCATAGGGTTCTGGTCTAAAGTAGTGCACTATATAGGGAATAGGGTGCCATAGGGCTCAGGTCTAAAGTAGTGCACTATATAGGGAATAGGGTGCCATAGGGCTCTGGTCTAAATTAGTGCACTACATAGGGAATAGGGTGCCATAGGTCTCTGGTCTAAAGTAGTGCACTACATAGGGAATAGGGTGCCATAGGGCTCTGGTCTAAAGTAGTGCACTACATAGGGAATAGGGTGCCATAGGGCTCTGGTCTAAAGTAGTGCACTACATAGGGAATAGGGTGCCATAGGGCTCTGGCCTAAATTAGTGCACTACATAGGGAATAGGGTGCCATAGGGCTCTGGTCTAAAGTAGTGCACTACATAGGGAATAGGGTGTCATAGGGCTCTGGTCTAAAGTAGTGCACTATATAGGGAATAGGGTGCCATAGGGCTCTGGTCTAAAGTAGTGCACTACATAGGGAATAGGGTGCCATAGGGCTCAGGTCTAAAGTAGTGCACTATATAGGGAATAGGGTGCCATAGGGCTCTGGTCTAAAGTAGTGCACTACATAGGGAATAGGGTGCCATAGGGCTCAGGTCTAAAGTAGTGCACTACATAGGGAATAGGGTGCCATAGGGCTCTGGTCTAAAGTAGTGCACTACATAGGGAATAGGGTGCCATTTGGTTTAACTCAGCATAGGGAGTGTTGTTGTCGGGCCTCATGTAGGTCAGTATCTGTGACTGGTTATTGTGCTGTAACGTTCTGTAATGTTCTGTGCCTATTGTTGGTGTGTATGTGCCTAGTGCCTGTATATAAACTTGTGTGTGCAAAAACTCTGTACTAGTACTCCTAAATGTTTATTTTGAGTGATTATAAAATATTTGTGTGCTGCTTCTGTTTTAAAATAATAATAATAATAATAAACTGTTACCCAGATACATTCTATCACCCCCCTTCCCCAACAGATTATCTCTATTCCTACGTTTCTATCACCCTCCTTCCCCAACAGATTATCTCTATTCCTACGTTTCTATCACCCCCCTTCCCCAACAGATTATCTCTATTCCTACGTTTCTATCACCCCCCTTCCCCAACAGATTATCTCTATTCCTACGTTTCTATCACCCTCCTTCCCCAACAGATTATCACCCCCCTTCCCCAACAGATTATCTCTATTCCTACGTTTCTATCACCCCCCTTCCCCAACAGATTATCTCTATTCCTACGTTTCTATCACCCTCCTTCCCCAACAGATTATCTCTATTCCTACTGTTCTACCACCCTCCTTCCCCAACAGATTATCACCCCCCTTCCCCAACAGATTATCTCTATTCCTACTGTTCTATCACCCTCCTTCCCCAACAGATTATCACCCCCCTTCCCCAACAGATTATACTCTATTCCTACGATTCTATCACCCTCCTTCCCCAACAGATTATCTCTATTCCTACGTTTCTATCACCCCCTTCCCCAACAGATTATCTCTATTCCTACGTTTCTATCACCCTCCTTCCCCAACAGATTATCTCTATTCCCAACAGTTCTATCACCCCCTTCCCCAACAGATATATGTTCTATCACCCTCCTTCCCCAACAGATTATCTCTATTCCTACTGTTCTATCACCCTCCTTCCCCAACAGATTATCTCTATTCCTACTGTTCTATCACCCTCCTTCCCCAACAGATTATCACTCTATTCCCCAATACTGTTCTATCACCCTCCTTCCCCAACAGATTATCACCTGCCTTCCCCAACAGATTATCACCCTCCTTCCCCAACAGATTATCACCCTCCATCCCCAACAGATTATCTCTATTCCTACTGTTCTATCACCCTCCTTCCCCAACAGATTATCTCTATTCCTACTGTTCTATCATCCTCCTTCCCCAACAGATTATCACCCCCCTTCCCCAACAGATTATCACTTATGTCAGCCAGACGAAACCAAGTTAACAGCAAGTTTTTACATAGTAAAGTTGCACTGTCATTGTCACATAATAATAATTATAATAATAATTATAAGCCTTTTGCACTGTTTGCACCTGTGAAAATAAAAATTCCTTTCATTATACTTTCTGAGACAAAGTTAGGATTTAAATACTGTTTGTCCACATAGGAGCCCAAACACAATAACAATATAAGCAATATAATAATTTCTAAAACACACCACTCTCACTTCTTTGCTGTTGATCACTAAAGCCAAGGCATTATAACAACCAGATCTGCTGTTACAAAGCGGTCAGATAAAAACCTACAACCGTGTTGGTTAAGCAAATTCCACTTCCTGATAGAAATGTCACACATTTAGCCTATCAAGTATCAACACACGATTACAGTTGAACAACAATGTGTATATTTTTCCTATTCAATGGCATGGCTGTAGGTTGAAAATACCAATTAGCAACAGTAGGCCTATATTTTCAACCAACATTTTGGTTTTTAACTATGTGAGGGCACTTTTAATAGGTGAACCAACCTACCGTTAATAAATCATAGCCAGAACATTGTCACTTCATCATAGCGGAAAAGGGCCTCTAGTTTACGGAACCATCCCAGGGGGAATTTGTTTTAACCAACATGAAAGACTAGTCAGTGTAGTCGTTCAGCTGTCAGTCATACCAATGATCAGTAGTAGTACAACATCTGAAAGCTTAGGCAGGCAAGGCAGTATAACAAACCCCAAAAATGCATAGCTATTGAAAAGGTGGATATCATTCAAAAAGTTGAAAATATAAAGAGTACAAAACATTAGGAACACCTTCCTAATATTCTCCCTCAGAACAGCCTTAATTCATCAGGGCATGGGACTCTACAAGGTGTTAAAAGCGTTCCACAGGGATGCTGGGTCCATGTTGACTCCAGTGATTCCCACAGTTGTGTCAAGTTGGCTGGATGTCCTTTGTGTGGTGGACCATTCTTTATACACATGGGAAACTGATGAGGATGAAAAACCCAGCAGCGTTGCAGTTCTTGACACAAACCGGTGCGCCTGGCACCTACTACCAAACCTCGCTCAAAGGCACTTAAATCTTTTAACATGCCCCTTCATCCTCTGAATGGCACACACACACATAATCCATGTCTCAAGTCTTAAAAATACTTCTATAACCCGTCTCCTCCCCTTCATCTACACTGATTTGAAGTGTATTTAACAGGTGACATCAATAAGGGATCATAGCTTTCACCTGGTCAGTCTATGTCATGGAAAGAGCAGGTGTTCTTAATGTTTTGTCGAAGCAGTGTAAGTACTAGTAATTGGTTGTAAAAGCATAATTTGGTATCCCTTTTAGCCTGCAGGTATTATGTTTTATTACTTGTTATAAACATGTATAAATCTTTATAATGTCTTATTATAAGGCTTATAATATGTTATGTTTCTGTATGTATAACATGCACAACCCACTTTAAATGGCTCTAAATGACTGTTATTTGGCCACAATGAGAGGATACTGAGACAACGCTGTATGAAGTCTTATAATGCATTATACCTGCAGGCTTTAAGTCAAGGGTTATTCACCAGTTTACATCATTTGTAAAAATTAAATACGGTAGTTACTGTTATCCAGTGGTTATTAAGGGACCAACATGTTTATGAAACCACTACAAAAACACACTGCCTACTGACTGACAGCTTACTGAGATGTCGATGTGCTTCCTGACAGAACACAGCTGGACCAATGGCTGCCAATGGAACTACCTGAGCACAATGGGAGGAAACTATGGTGTCCAACATGGAACAAACAACAGGGTCATGTTCATTAGGCAGCAAAACGGAAGTAAACGGACTGAAACAAGGAGGGACTTCTTGAAATTATCCAATAAGTAACACATATTTTTTTTTCTTCATAGCAAAATATTTTGAAACGTTTTCCGTTCCATCCCCTAATGAATACGACCCAGCAGTAATCCTTTATAACAATCATTAACCCAACAAACAGGAAAGTATTGTGGTCCGTTTTGTGAAACTTGAACAGTGTGTCTAGTTATTTGCAGGGTGTTCGTTCCCTTCAGTGATCGTTTCAACTGGTTTGTTGTTTAGGGATTTCTGTGTATTTTTTTCTGAAAAGTTCTGAACAGTTCAGAGTCAGATTGTACATTTAAATAGTGAAAAAAAATAAACATTTTAAAACACATACGATTATTTTTCAATGAGTGTTGATTTATTTTTTGAAGAAAGTCAAAGATAGTAGTAATTCATTGGTTTATCTTCATTTTATGTAATCTTTTTATAACCATTTTTTATCATCACAAACATATTTCAGTGACATCAATGTTTTCAGGCTGCCTCCCAATCCCATATCATCATTTCTTTGCATAGATAAACATACACAATGATATTGTAATATATCCTGCAAACTGTACGATCGCTTATCAGACAGACAGACAGACAGACAGACAGACAGACAGACAGACAGACAGACAGACAGACAGACAGACAGACAGACAGACAGACAGACAGACAGACAGACAGACAGACAGACAGACAGACAGACAGACAATGAGAGATGTCAGGGGCCATTCAAATTGGAAACATTTAAACAAGACAGGATTTGACAAAATACCTGCAGTATTTCAATGTAGACACAATCCCCATAACATACAGTGAAGACATTTAACGGTCGTCCAGTCCTTATATCACCTCCTATACATGGTCTTAAAACTTCAGTAATTATGACAAATATTACCCATATAACCTCATCGGCCTGCTACACATATAGCATTCTACAGGGCCAGCGGATAAAATATAAATATTTCACTGTATAACAACAGTATAGCCTGAAAATGTGTCCCAAATGGCACCCTACTCTCTATATAGTGCACTACTTTTGACCAGAGCCCTATTCCTTAAATAGTACACTCCTTTTGACCAGAGCCCTATGAGACATATGTGTCCTACAAAAGGGAATTTAGGGGTGCCATTTGGGACACAGACCCGGTATTACTGAGTGAGGGAGTCCAGGAGATTTGAGTGCCTTCTGTCAGTCAAGATCACTGCAATAAAAAGGGGGCCAGTGACAGAGATGGAACTATTGCACTGGCCTAGCATATATATATATACAAACTGGGAAAGGAAGCAGTCAAAAGTTTGAACACACCTACTCACTACGTTATAGAATAATAGTAAAGACATCAAAACTATGAAATAACACAAACGGAATCATGTGGTGCAGTCGCAAAATATCATCCATCGCTGTGATGAAACTGGCTCTCATGAGGACCGCCACAGGAAAGGAAGACCCAGAGTTTCCTCTGCTGCAGAGGACAAGTTCATTAGAGTTACCGGCCTCAGAAATTGCAGCCAAAATAAATGCTTCACAGAATTCAAGTAACAGACACATCTCAACATCAACTGTTCAGAGGAGACTACTTGAAATCAGGCCTTCATGGTCGAATTGCTGCAAAGAAACCACTACTAAAGGACAACAATAACAAAAAGAGACTTGCTTGGGCCAAGAAACACGGAAATCTGTCCTTTGGTCTGATGAGTCCAAATTTGATATTTTTGGTTCCAACCGCCTTGTCTTTGTGAGACACAGAGTTTGTGAACAGATGGTCTCTGCATGTGTAGTTCCCACCATGAAGCATGGAGGAGGAGGTGTGGTGGTGCTTTGCTGATGACACTGTCAGTGATTTATTTAGAATTCAAGGCACACTTAACCAGCATGGCTACCACAGCATTCTGTAGCGATACACCATCCCATCTGGTTTTGCGCTTAGAGGGAATATCATTTGTTTTTCAACAGGACAATGACCCAAAACACACCTCCAGGCTGTGTAAGAGCTATTTGACCAAGAAGGAAAGTGATGGAGTGCTGCATCAGATGACCTGGCCACCACAATCACCCGACCTCAACTCAGTTGAGATGGTTTGGGATGAGTTGGACCGCAGAGTGAAGGAAAAGCAGCCAACAAGTGCTCAGCATATGTGGGAACTCCTTCAAGACTGTTGGAAAAGCATTCCTCATGAAGCTGATTGAGAAAATGCCGAGAGTGTGCAAAGCTGTCATCAAGGCAAAGGTTGGCTACTTTGAAGAATCTAAAATAATATATTTTGTTTAACACTTCTTTGGTTACTACATGATTCCATGTGTTATTTCATAGTTTTGATGCCTTCACAAATTATTCTACAATGTAGAAAATAATTTTTTTTAAATATAGAAAAACCCTTGAATGAGTAGGTGCGTCCAAACTTTTGACTGGTACTTTATGTCTTGGGACATAGGCATCATGTATAGACTTGTGTATCCATCTCCCTGACCCCCAATCATATCTGGACTGGGCTCGAGGAATGATGGCCTCTGTCCCTGATCATACATAAACTCACCCGTCTCTAACGCCAGAACAATATTTATTTTGACGTCTTCCAGTTGGAATACAGACCTGGGGCCGTAATGTATCAAGTGTGTGCTGTTCTAGGATCAGGTTCGTCTTTTAAAATGACTACAAGAATACGATTACATGGGACAGCAGGTTTAGGGTCAATTCCATTTTAATTCCAGTCAATTCAGGATGTGCACTGAAATTCCAATTCTCTTCAATGCTTTTCAGTTAGGAACATTTGGAAAATGGGGTTTACTTTCTGAATTGATTAGAATTTAAATAGAATTGATCCTAGTACAGCCCACCTACTCTGACAGGCTTTGTGAGTACGCGCTCTTGGAACAAAAAGGGCAATGTGTCATAGATGGAAATAAAATACATTACGAAGACAGAATGTACCCGGTCATACTGAATTTACATGCGTCTTACTTTGGCCAACAACAAAGCAATCATAACAGGGTTTGGCTATTTTGCTCAGACAGACACACAACCACATACTTAACATCATTCAAAAAGTCCTCCTCCCAGATTTTCCCCTGAGGCTCATTCCACATAGACTGAGTGATCATGATTCATACCCTATCATGTTACTCTCACGCCCCACAGTGAGCTGGGTGTCCTCTGCCATAGAGATAAAACAATAGACATTGGCTTCAAATCAGCGGCACAAGCGGTCCACCATCTTACCCGGGAACAGTCCTTATAAGTTAGCTTCAAACATGCTAGTTTCAAACTAGCGTTGCTCGTTCTATCTCCATGTCCTCTGTAGACTTCTCTTCAGCTGTCCTCACAGCACACAGTGCCATAGAGTGGCCAGCGCCACAGCCAATCACAAGAGGCCTGAGGGCAGGAATGGGCTGTGGTTCGCTGACATCTGTCTCGGAACCGTCCCCACACATCCCATGTTCGTTCCACCCCCAGGAGAGCAGGCGACCCCCTGGAGAGGAGAGTAGAGGAAGCTGGTCAGCTAGAGATAACAGACAGGAGATTAATACCCTGATCCCAGATCTGTACATGTTTGGCATGACAATGACCATAGGAGTTGGCAAGACAGCACAAACTGATCTGGTGTGACCAGGCTAAGAGAAGACAACACATACTGATCTGGTGTGACCAGGCTAAGAGAAGACAACACAAACTGATCTGGTGTGACCAGGCTAAAAGATCACCAACAAGAATTGGTAAAAACAGTTGAGCACAAAAACATTTCCCAACTATTTTATGATACTGGTCAGATGGTTGGACCTGACATATACTGGTCAGATGGTCGGACCTGACATATACTGGTCAGATGGACCTGACATATACTGGTCAGATGGTTGGACCTGACATATACTGGTCAGATGGTTGGACCTGACATATACTGGTCAGATGGTTGGACCTGACATATACTGGTCAGATGGTTGGACCTGACATATACTGGTCAGATGGACCTGACATATACTGGTCAGATGGACCTGACATATACTGGTCAGATGGTTGGACCTGACATATACTGGTCAGATGGTTGGACCTGACATATACTGGTCAGATGGTTGGACCTGACATATACTGGTCAGATGGTTGGACCTGACATATACTGGTCAGATGGTTGGACCTGACATATACTGGTCAGATGGTTGGACCTGACATATACTGGTCAGATGGTTGGACCTGACATATACTGGTCAGATGGTTGGACCTGACATATACTGGTCAGATGGTTGGACCTGACATATACTGGTCAGATGGTTGGACCTGACATATACTGGTCAGATGGTTGGATCTGACATATACTGGTCAGATGGTTGGACCTGACATATACTGGTCAGATGGTTGGACCTGACATATACTGGTCAGATGGTTGGACCTGACATATACTGGTCAGATGGTTGGACCTGACATATACTGGTCAGATGGTTGGACCTGACATATACTGGTCAGATGGTTGGACCTGACATATACTGGTCAGATGGTTGGACCTGACATATACTGGTCAGTTGGACGGACCTGACATATACTGGTCAGATGGACCTGACATATACTGGTCAGATGGACCTGACATATACTGGTCAGATGGACCTGACATATACTGGTCAGATGGACCTGACATATACTGGTCAGATGGAGCTAACAGAGACTAGTTAGTTGGAGCTAACAGAGTTGGTTATACTAGTTGGTTATACATCACTTGTTGGTTATACGACCCTAACTAGTTGGTTATACGACCCTAACTAGTTGGTTATAGGACCCTAACTAGTTGGTTATACGACCCTAACTAGTTGGTTATACAACACTAACTAGTTGGTTATACGACACTAACTAGTTGGTTATACGACACTAACTAGTGATACATCACTAGTTTCTCAGATCTTTTCTATCAGATCAGTAGCTGTCCAGCATGCATGCACATTTTGGTTCTAGCTGCCAACACAAACACATCGATCTTGTATGACCAGGAAACGGGGATTACACATTTGCTCAACTAGAATAGGAAAAATGATTGGGTATGAAAGAACAAAATCCAACGACTTCACAGTAGTCTGTGTAGATTCAAATAGGCAAACACAGACACACACACACACACAGAGACACACACACAGACACACACACACACACAACCCTTGGGGGCTCAACAAAAATATGTTTAACACACAGTGTCATTCAGCTCCAGACAGTCTCTCCACCTTGCCTCTTCTTCTGTGTTCCCTCTCCGACAGCTGGTAAAAGAGCTTGTTGGTTTTGGTGGGTGTGGTCCAGATAGGGCTGCGTCACCGTGGAGACACGTGCCATGGCAACACAGTTCGGTCAACTAATAGGTCCCGTTGTCATGGCAACACAGGAGGCATAACTTTGCCTGCTGCTTTCTCAACACAGCTCACATCTTCAAGCTTTTCAATCTACCCATCCCAATGTTCTGTCTGTTTCTGTCTCTTCTCCCCCCCCCCATTTCCGTCTCTCCTTTCATCGAGTGATTCCCTTTGTCTCTCCATCTCCCTCTATTTTTCTGACCAATGGATCAAAAGCCTCTGGGTTCTGTGCCAGCAGAGGGAACAGATAAAACAAGTTGTCTCTATCTCACAGACCAAGATGTCTCACAGACCAAGATGTCTCACAGGCCAAGATGTCTCACAGGCCAAGATGTCTCACAGGCCAAGATGTCTCACAGGCCAAGATGTCTCACAGGCCAAGCTGTCTCACAGGCCAAGCTGTCTCACAGACCAAGATGTCTCACAGACCAAGATGTCTCACAGGCCAAGCTGTCTCACAGGCCAAGCTGTCTCACAGGCCAAGCTGTCTCACAGGCCAAGATGTCTCACAGGCCAAGCTGTCTCACAGGCCAAGCTGTCTCACAGACCAAGCTGTCTCACAGACCAAGCTGTCTCACAGACCAAGATGTCTCACAGGCCAAGCTGTCTCACAGGCCAAGCTGTCTCACAGGCCAAGCTGTCTCACAGGCCAAGATGTCTCACAGACCAAGATCTGGAGCTGAATGACCAAGCTGTCTCACAGGCCAAGATGTCTCACAGACCAAGATGTCTCACAGGCCAAGCTGTCTCACAGGCCAAGCTGTCTCACAGACCAAGATGTCTCACAGGCCAAGATGTCTCACAGACCAAGCTGTCTCACAGACCAAGCTGTCTCACAGACCAAGCTGTCTCACAGCAGGCAGCTTATGCCAATGTGATATGACAACTAGGGCTGAGACCTCACCATACGATATAATCATCATACTTAGGTGTCAATACGATATGCATTGTGATTATCACGATTATACAGTACCAGTCAAAAGTTTGGACATACCTACTCATTCAAGGGTTTTTCTTTATTTTTACTATTTTCTACATTGTAGATTAATAGTGAAGACATCAAAACTATGAAATAACACATATGGAATCATTTAGTAACCAAAAAAAAACATGTTAAACAACTCAAAATATATTTTATATTTGAGATTCTTCAAAGTAGCCAACCTTTGCCTTGATGACAGCTTTCAATACTCTTGGCATTCTCTCAACCAGCTTCATGAGGAATGCTTTTCCAACAGTCTTGAAGGAGTTCCCACATATGCTGAGCGCTTGTTGGCTGCTTTTCCTTCTCTCTGTGATCCAACTCATCCCAAACCATCTGAATTGGGTTGAGATCAGGTGATTGTGGAGGCCAGGTCATCTGATGCAGCACTCCGTCACTCTTCTTTTTGGTCAAATAGCCATTACATGGCCTGGAAGTGTGTTGGGTCATTGTCCTGTTGAAAAACAAATGATAGTGGGACTAAGTGCGAACCAGATGGGACGGCGTATCGCTGCGGAATGCTGTGGTAGCCATGCTGGTTAAGTGTGCCTTGAATTCTAAATAAATCACGGCCAGTGTCACCAGCAAAGCTTATGTCCTTTAGTAGTGGTTTCTTTGCAGAAATTAGACCTTGAAGGCCTGATTCACAGTCTCCTCTGAACAGTTGATGCTGAGATATGTCTGTTACTTGAACTCTGTGAAGCATTTATTTGGGCTGCAATCAGTTATCTCTAATGAACGTATCCCCAGCAGCAGAGGTAACTCTGGGTCTTCCTTTCCTGTGGCGGTCCTCATGAGAGCGAGTTTCATCATAGCGCTTGATGGTTTTTGCTACCGCACACATTTTCCAGATTGACTGACCTTCATGTCTTAAAGTAATGATGGACTGTCGTTTCTCTTTGCTTATTTGAGCTGTTCTTGCCATAATATGGACTTGGTCTTTTACCAAATAGGGCTTTCTTCTGTATACCACCCCTACCTTGTCACAATACAACTGATTGGATCAAATGCCTTAAGGAAAGAAATGCCACAAATTAAACTTTTAACAAAGCACACCTGTTAATTGAAATGCATTCCAGGTGACTACCTCATGAAGCTGGTTGAGAGAATGCCAAGAGTGTGCAAATCTGTGATCAAGGGCAAAGAAAGGGTGGCTATTTAGAAGAATCTCAAATATAAAATATATTTCGATTTGTTTAACACTTTTTTGGTTATGTAACGTCTGCTTCCAGCTGAACGCAGCTCACTCTCCAGATCCCAAATCACCTGAATTCTGATCACCTGTTCACACACCTGTATGTCATTATCACACACGATTTAGTTCAGTTCATTGCACCCCATCATTGTGAGGTCTTGCTTGTTTTGTTACACATTCTATGCGGAGCTCTGATTATTTCCGTATTAGTCCTCCCGTGTATTGTAGTTTTTGGTCATCCTCACTAACGATGCCTTTTGCCTATCAGATTTCCTGTCATCAACCTCTTGCCTGATCTCCCGGACGACGTTATTAGCCTTTTTCCCTGCCTGTACTGTTACCTTTTTGGATTCCCTGTGTATGATGTTCTGCCTGCCCCTGGACCCAGCTACCTGCCTCCTCCTGTGTATGACCTTCTGCCTGTCCCTGGACCCAGCTACCTGCCTCCCCCTGTGTATGACCTTCTGCCTGCCCCTGGACCCAGCTACCTGCCTCCTCCTGTGTATGACCTTCTGCCTGTCCCTGGACCCAGCTACCTGCCTCCTCCTGTGTATGACCTTCTGCCTGCCCCTGGACCCAGCTACCTGCCTCCTCTTCTGGTCCTTTACCTATAAACACCTGCTGCACCCTGCGCTTGAAACCAGCTCTCTGTCTCCCCTGGTGTTCATTACAGGTTACTACATAATTCCATGTGTTTTTTTTCTTCATAGTTTTGATGTCTTCACTGTTATTCTACAATGAAAGAACAACCCTGGAATGAGAAGGTGTGTTCAAACTTGTACTGATACTGTTTATGTATTGCGATTCAATACTGCAATTTTATTGATTTTGATGTTCCAAACAAATCTGCTTACTATATGTCTTCTGCAGAGAGCCATGAGAAAATTTGTTTTGATCAATTATGTAAAAAAAAATTACAAAAAATTAAAAGTGCTGAAAACATGGCTCACTATTCAAAAAGAAAACAAGCTATAGGATGAAAAAGGTATTGCCGACTAGCGCTAGCTAACACAATTATTATTAATTACATTAGCTAGTATCTATAATATCGCCCAAAAATAATATTTCGATATGTAACTATCGATTTCCCCCCCCCCCACCACTAATGACAACCTGCCAGGATTGTAAGCATGGCCACTGCTGTGCACACATCCAGTACATAGTTTATTAGGTAAACCACCCCGTTCACGCTCCTACAGATAGTGAGTCACGTGGCCGTGGCTTGTTATATAAAGCAGGCAGACAGGCATCGAGGCATTCAGTTACTGTTGGATTTAACATTAGAATGGGCAAAACTAGTTTACCTAAGCGACTGAGTGTGGTATGATCGTCGGTGTCAGGCGCACCGGTTCCAGAATATCAGAAACGGCCTCCTGGGCTTTTCACGTACGACAGTGTCTAAGGGTTTACAGAGAATGTGGGAGTGACAAACAAAAAACATCCAGTCAGCGGCAGTCCTGTGGACGAAAACAGCTTGTTGATGAGACAGGTCGAAGGAGTATGGTAAGAATGGTGCACGCTAACAGGCCCGTCTACAAACAGACAAATAACAGTGCAGTACAACAGCGCTGTGCAGAACGACGTCTCGGGAACGCACAATTCATCGGTACTTGTCAGGGATGGGTTATTGCAGCAGACAACCACACCGGGTTCCACTCCTATCAGCTAGAAACAAGAAGCGACTCAAGGTGGGCACGAGACCAACATGTTTCAAGCAGACCACCATAGTCCCTGTGCTCAAGAACACTAAGGTAACCTGCCTAAATTACTACAGACCCGTAGCACTCACGTCCGTAGCCATGAAGTGCTTTGAAAGGCTGGTAATGGCTCACATCAACACCATTATCCCAGAAACCCTGGACCCACTCCAATTTGCATACCGCCCAAACAGATCCACAGATGAAGCAATCTCTATTGCACTCCACACTGCCCTTTCACACCTGGACAAAATAAACACCTTTGTGAGAATGCTGTTCATTGACTACAGCTCAGCGTTCAACACCATAGTGCCCTCAAAGCTCATCAATAAGCTAAGGATCCTGGGACTAAACACCTCCCTCTGCAACTGGATCCTGGACTTCCTGACGGGCAGCCCCCAGGTGGTGAGGGTAGGTAGCAACACATCCGCCACGCTGATCCTCAACACAGGGGCCCCTCAGGGGTGCGCGCTCAGTCCCCTCCTGTACTCCCTGTTCACTCATGACTGCACGGCCAGGCACGACTCCAACACCATCATTAAGATTGCTGACGACACAACAGTGGTAGGCCTGATCACCGACAACGACGAGACAGCCTATAGGGAGGAGGTCAGAGACCTGTCCGGGTGGTTCTCGTCGACGGGGCTGCAGTGGAGCAGGTTGAGAGCGTCAAGTTCCTTGGTGTCCACATCACCAACAAACTAACATGGTCAAAACACACCAAGACAGTCGTGAAGAGGGCACGACAAAACATATTCCCCCTTGGGAGACTGAAAAGATTTGTCATGAGTCCCCAGATCCTCAGAAGGTTCTACAGCTGCACCACCGAGAGCATCCTGACTGGTTGCATCACTGCCTGGTATGGCAACTGCCTCCGACCGCAAGGCAATACAGAGGGTAGAGCGAATGGCCCAGTACATCACTGGGGCCAATCTTCCTGCCATCCAGGACCCCTATACCAGGCGGTGTCAGAGGAAGGCCCTAAAAATTGTCAAACACTCCAACCACCCTAGTCATTCATAGACTGTTCTCTCTGCTACCGCACGGGAAGCGGTACCGGAGTGCCAAGTCTAGGTCCAAGTGGCTTCTAAACAGCTTCTACCCCCCAAGCCATAAGACTCCTGAACACCTAATCAATGGCTACCCAGTCTATTTGCAACGGTACGGGCTGGTGGAGGTGGTGTTCACGGTACGGGCTGGTGGAGGTGGTGTCGACGGTGGGCTGTGGTGGTGTCCACGGTACGGGCTGGTGGAGGTGGTGTCCACGGTACGGGCTGGTGGAGGTGGTGTCCACGGTACGGGCTGGTGGAGGTGGTGTCCACGGTACGGGCTGGTGGAGGTGGTGTCCACGGTACGGGCTGGTGGAGGTGGTGCGATGGTGTCCACGGTACGGGCTGGTGGAGGTGGTGTCCACGGTACGGGCTGGTGGAGGTGGTGCGATGGTGTCCACGGTACGGGCTGGTGGAGGTGGTGTCCACGGTACGGGCTGGTGGAGGTGGTGTCCACGGTACGGGCTGGTGGAGGTGGTGCGATGGTGTCCACGGTACGGGCTGGTGGAGGTGGTGTGAGGGTGCGGTAATGTCGATGGGTGTACCTAATAAACTGTCCGCTGAGTAAACGTGGAGCGAAGAGAAGAATAAGCCTTTTGTCATTTAGGAAATTGTTCCACGTTTGCTTGTGGAACCAGACAGACAGACAGACAGACGGACAAGACAGAGAGACAGACAGAGACAGAGAGACAAAGAGACAGAGAGTACCTCAGGTGCGGTGCTTTGTTCATTCAAGGACACAATCCCCACACCAGAACACACAGATACAGAACACCGCTACAGACGGTGCAACTACGTGCCTAGTTTGTACATCCTGTTCCACAACATATATTCTGTCCGAGAACACACAAAAAGAAAACACGACAGAGAGAGGAGAGAGAGAGACACACGACACAAAATCTAATTTCCTTAATTCAGCAGCATCGTCAAGACACATTGGCCAGTCTACACCGACAGACACATTGGCCAGTCTACACCGACAGACACATTGGCCAGTCTACAGCTCAACATTAGAAAAAGGACGTCCATTTGTATCTTAGACCAGGTCTTCATACTGTCATGCAGCAGCAACCCCTCTATACTTAGACCAGGTCTAAATCTGAACATTGGGATGCCTATCCTGTGGATGACCAGACAGATGTCTGCATCCCAAATGGCACCCTATTCCCTATATATAGTATACTACTTTAGACCAGAGCCCTATAGAAGACTATTCCCTATATAGTGCACTACTTTAGACCAGAGCCCTATAGCAACCTATTCCCTATATAGTGCACTACTTTAGACCAGAGCCCTATGGAACCCTATTCCCTATATAGTGCACTACTTTAGACCAGGGCCCTATAGAACCCTATTCCCTCTATAGTGCACTACTTTAGACCAGAGCCCTATAGAACACTATTCCCTATATAGTACACTACTTTAGACCAGGGCCCTATAGAACCCTATTCCCTATATAGTGCACTACTTTAGACCAGAGCCCTATGGAACCCTATTCCCTATATAGTGCACTACTTATGACCAGGGCCCATCCACAGGTGGTTAGAGGTATTTGTGGTCGAACGAGCTGCAACAGTTGGCTGTTATCTCCCTAGCAGCAACAGGCAACACTAGTTTCCTCTCCGCTTGACCCCAACCAACCCTGTTATTTAGGTGTGTAGGATGTAACAAGCAGCAACAGTTAACTACAGTGTCTTCCAACTAGCAGCATGTCCCCTCTCTCCTCCCTCTCCTTTCTCATCCTCTCTCCTCCCTCTCTCCTCTCCCCTCTCTCACCTCCCTCTGCTCTCCTCTCTCTCCTCTCTCTCTCTCTTCTCATCCTCTCCTCTGTTAATGACCTAGTTCAGTAGGACCAGAAATAGCAGCAGTAAAGTCTCTGCTACCAGTGTTCCTGCTTCACTGCTCCTGCCACCACCATGCCCAAGACAAGACATGAAGGGAGGGAGAGAGGAACAGGAGAGGAGAAGCACACAACGCAAGCACCCTCTATATTTAACCTCCCTTCATCCATCCATCCCTCTAACCTTCCTTCATTCCTCCATCCATCCATTTGATAGCCAACGCAAACACACACAGTTTCATCAGGAAATGTTACTCTAGTTTCCACTGTAATCCCCGTTCTTCTTCTAGTTTCTGCTGTAATCCCTGTTCTTCTTCTAGTTTCCTCTGTAATCCCCGTTCTTCTTCTAGTTTCCTCTGTAATCCCTGTTGTTCTTCTAGTTTCTGCTGTAATCCCTGTTTTTCCAGTTCCCTGTAATCCCTGTTCTTCTTCCAGTTTCCTCTGTAATCCCTGTTCTTCCAGTTTCCTCTCTAATCCCTGTTCTTCTAGTTTCCGCTCTAACCCCTCTTCTTATTCCAGTTTCTTGCTCTAATCCCTGTTCTTCCAGTTTCCAGTCTAATCCCTGTTCTTCTTGTAGTTTCCGCTCTAATCCCTGTTCTTCTTCCAGTTTCCTCTCTAATCCCTGTTCTTCTTGTAGTTTCCGCTCTAATCCCTCTTCTTCTTCCAGTTTCCTCTCTAATCCCTCTTCTTCTTCCAGTTTCCTCTCTAATCCCTGCTCTTCTTCCAGTTTCTTCTCTAATCCCTCTTCTTCTTCCAGTTTCTTCTCTAATGCCTGTTCTTCTTTTAGTTTCCTCTCTAACCCCTGGCAGTGACACAGTGTTTCTGAAGCATTTAACCCTTATTTTACCAGATAAATTGACTGAGAACACATTCTCATTTACAGCAACGACATTCGAAATAGTTACAGGGGATAGGAGGGGGATGAATGAGCCAATTGAAAGCTGGGGATGAGGAGGTGGCCATGATGGTATGAGGGTCAGATTGGGAATTTAGCCAGTAAACCAGGTTTAACACCCCTAATCTTACAATAAATGCCATGGGATCTTCAGGACACCCATTTAAATGTTCCATCCTAAACACTGCATCTTACACAGGGCAATGTCCCCAATCACTGCCCTGGGGCATTGGGATATTATTTTTTAGACCAGAGGAAAGAGTGCCTCCTATTGGCCCTCCAACACCACTTCCAGCCACATCTGGTCTTCCATCCAGGACCAACCCTGCTTAGCTTCAGAGGCAAGCCAGCAGTGGGACGCAGGTTGGTATGCTGCTGGCAATCGTGAGGAGAAGCTCTGCAATATCATTAGCTATGTCCCAATATGGCACCCTATTCCACATTTAGAGCACTACATTTGACCAGGAACCATGGTGCTCCAGGTCAAAAGTACTGTACTACACTATATAACAGAACAGTTTACCATTTGGGAAACAGCCATTGATAATCCAACGACAACAGAGGGGGCTGAAAGGGGGTTGAGAGGAGACAGCCATTGATAATCCAACGACAACAGAGGGGACTGAAAGGGGGTTGAGAGGAGACAGCCATTGATAATCCAACGACAACAGAGGGGACTGAAAGGGGGTTGAGAGGAGACAGCCATTGATAATCCAACGACAACAGAGGGGACTGAAAGGGGGTTGAGAGGACAGCCATTGATAATCCAATGACAACAGAGGGGACTGAAAGGGGGTTGAGAGGACAGCCATTGATAATCCAACGACAACAGAGGGGGCTGAAAGGGGGTTGAGAGGAGACAGCCATTGATAATCCAATGACAACAGAGGGGACTGAAAGGGGGTTGAGAGGACAGCGGAGCAGAACCCACATTGTTAATGTAACGCCGGACAAATAAAGTTGTATTTAATTGTATTGGGCTGGGCACAAGGCTTGTATGGGTGACTGTAGTTTCCCCTTTCTGAAGTCCCAAAGTGATTTCATCCCGTTCTCTCTCTCCAACTAACATCTCTCTAATAGGTTCCCTACGGGTCTCTCTCCAACTAACATCTCTCTAATAGGTTCCCTACGGGTCTCTCTCCAACTAACATCTCCTCTCTAATAGGTTCCCTACGGGTCTCTCTCCAACTAACATCTCTCTAATAGGTTCCCTACGGGTCTCTCTCCAACTAACATCTCCTCTCTAATAGGTTCCCTACGGGTCTCTCTCCAACTAACATCTCCTCTCTAATAGGTTCCCTACGGGTCTCTCTCCAACTAACATCTCTCTAATAGGTTCCCTACGGGTCTCTCTCCAACTAACATCTCCTCTCTAATAGGTTCCCTACGGGTCTCTCTCCAACTAACATCTCCTCTCTAATAGGTTCCCTACGGGTCTCTCTCCAACTAACATCTCTCTAATAGGTTCCCTACGGGTCTCTCCAACTAACATCTCTCTAATAGGTTCCCTACGGGTCTCTCTCCAACTAACATCTCCTCTCTAATAGGTTCCCTATGGGGTCTCTCTCCAACTAACATCTCCTCTCTAATAGGTTCCCTATGGGGTCTCTCTCCAACTAACACCTCTCTAATAGGTTCCCTACGGGGTCTCTCTCCAACTAACATCTCCTCTCTAATAGGTTCCCTACGGGTCTCTCTCCAACTAACATCTCCTCTCTAATAGGTTCCCTACGGGTCTCTCTCCAACTAACATCTCCTCTCTAATAGGTTCCCTACGGGTCTCTCTCCAACTAACATCTCCTCTCTAATAGGTTCCCTACGGGTCTCTCTCCAAGTAACATCTCCTCTCTAATAGGTTCCCTACGGGTCTCTCTCCAACTAACATCTCCTCTCTAATAGGTTCCCTACGGGTCTCTCTCCAACTAACATCTCTCTAATAGGTTTCCTACGGGTCTCTCCAACTAACATCTCCTCTCTAATAGGTTCCCTAGGGGTCTCTCCAACTAACACCTCTCTAATAGGTTCCCTATGGGGTCTCTCTCCAACTAACATCTCCTCTCTAATAGGTTCCCTACGGGTCTCTCTCCAACTAACATCTCTCTAATAGGTTCCCCTACGGGTCTCTCCAACTAACATCTCCTCTCTAATAGGTTCCCTAGGGGTCTCTCCAACTAACACCTCTCTAATAGGTTCCCTATGGGGTCTCTCTCCAACTAACATCTCCTCTCTAATAGGTTCCCTACGGGTCTCTCTCCAACTAACATCTCTCTAATAGGTTCCATACGGGTCTCTCCAACTATTAGAGGAGATGTTAGTTGGAGAGAGACCATAGGGACTCTATTAGAAGGAGATGTCTCTGAAGAGACCGTAGGGCCTATAGAGGAGATGTCTCTGAGAGAGCCCGTAGGGAACCTATCAGAGATAGGTTGGAGAGCTCGCAACCAACTAGGAGATGTGAGAGACTCGTAGGGAACCTACGAAGGAGATGTGTGGAGAGACCCGTAGGAACCTATTAGGAGATGTTGTGAGAGACCGTGAACCTATAGAAGAGATGTTGTTGGAGAGACTCGCATGGAACCCTATTAGAGAGGAGATGTTGGCCCGTATGGAACCTAACATCTCCTCTCTAATAGGTTCCCTACGGGTCTCTCTCCAACTAACATCTCCTCTCTAATAGGTTCCCTACGGGTCTCTCTCCAACTAACATCTCCTCTCTAATAGGTTCCCTACGGGTCTCTCTCCAACTAACATCTCTCTAATAGGTTCCCTACGGGTCTCTCTCCAAATAACATCTCCTCTCTAATAGGTTCCCTACGGGTCTCTCTCCAACTAACATCTCCTCTCTAATAGGTTCCCTACGGGTCTCTCTCCAACTAACATCTCCTCTCTAATAGGTTCCCTACGGGTCTCTCTCCAACTAACATCTCCTCTCTAATAGGTTCCCTATGGGGTCTCTCTCCAACTAACATCTCCTCTCTAATAGGTTCCCTACGGGTCTCTCTCCAACTAACATCTCCTCTCTAATAGGTTCCCTACGGGTCTCTCTCCAAATTACATCTCCTCTCTAATAGGTTCCCTACGGGTCTCTCTCCAAATTACATCTCCTCTCTAATAGGTTCCCTACGGGTCTCTCTCCAACTAACATCTCCTCTCTAATAGGTTCCCTATGGGGTCTCTCTCCAACTAACACCTCCTCTCTAATAGGTTCCCTACGGGTGCTCCCAAACCTAAGTCTACGTCTCAAATATCGCTCCTACCTCCCAAAATGTGCACTTGTTCACTTCCCTTCACAGACTTGAAAAGGAACTGAAATATGGTGGAAACTCCCTCTAGTCTAGCCCATGTTTCCACCGATCCAAAATGCTTTTAAATTTGTGGAGAGTAATTGACGAGTGAACACTTCAGGAGGAAAGAGACCAACCAGAGTCCACGTTTCCTCTCTCTAGTACACTCTGGTACCAATACAGAGGCAGAAGAACTGGGTCAGTGTTCAAACTTTAATGCTGCAGGAATCTTCCACTTTCAAAAGGGCTTAGATGTGCCTCATATCTGTCTGGGCTGGTGGTGCGTAAGGGATGAGCGACTAGGATAAATATTAGGCAGGACAAAGAGGAGGGAGGACAGGAATTAGATCCCTTAAAAAAAAGACATCCTCAGAAAGCCAAAACCATATGAAAATACTGAAAAGACGTATTTAATAATTAACTGAAAGCACTAACTTGTTTACAGTGCATTCAGACTTTTCTCACATTTTGTTACGTTACTGCCTTATTCTAAAAAATATATATATTTTTAAAGAATCTCAATCTACACACAATTCCCAATAATGACAAAGCGAAAACGGGTTTTATTTTTAAATAAAAAACTAAAATACCTTATTTACATAAGTATTCAGGTGCATCCTGTTTCCATTGATCATCCTTGAGATGTTTCTACAACTTGAATGGAGTCCAACTGTGGTAAATTCAATTGATTGGACATGATTTGGAAAGGCACACACCTGTCTATATAAGGTCCCACAGTTGACAGTGCATATCAGAGCAAAAACCAAGTCATGAGGTCGAAGGAATTGTCCATAGAGCTCCGAGACAGGATTGTGTCGAGGCACAGATGGGTACTGAATTGTTTGGCAGCATTGAAGGTCTCCAAGAAAACAGTGGAAGAAGTTTGGAACCACCAAGACTCTTCCTAGAGCTGGCCGCCCGGCCAAACTGAGCAATCAGAGGAGAAGGGCCTTGGTCAGGAAGGTGACCAAGAACCCGATGGTCACTCTGACAGATCTCCAGAGTTCCTCTGCGGAGATGGTTGTCCTTCTCGAAGGTTCTCCCATCTCTGCAGCACTCCACCAATCAGGCCTTTAGGTAGGAGTGGCCAGACGGATGCCACTCCTCAGTAAAAAGCATGACAGCCCGCTTGGAGTTTGCCAGAAGGCCCCTAAAGGACTCAGACCATGAGAAACAAGATTCTCTGGTCTGACGAAACCAAAATGTAACTATTTGGCCTGAATGCCAAGCATCACGTCTGGAAGAAACCTGGCAACATCACTACGGTGAAGCACGGTGGCAGCATAATGCTTTTGGGATGTTTTTCAGAGGCTGGGACTGGGAGACTAGTCGGGATTGAGGGAAAGATTAACAGAGCAAAGTACAGAGAGATCCTTGATGCTTCAGAGCGCTCAGGAACCGAGACTGGAGCGAAGGTTCACCTTCCAACAGAACAACGACAAGTCTCTGAATGTCCTTGAGTGGCCCAGCTAGAACTCGATCAAACATCTCTGGAGAGACGTGAAAAAAGCTGTGCAGCAACGCTCCCCATCCAACCTGACAGAGCTTGAGAGGATCTGCAGAGAAGAATGGGAGAAACTCCCCAAATACAGGTGTGCCAAGCTTGTAGCATCATACCCAAGAAGACTTGAGGCTGTAATCGCTGCTGAAGGTACTTCAACAAAGTACTGAGTAAAGAGTCTCAAGTAGATTACTAAGAAAAGCTCATCCATTTTTTTTTAAATGGCCCTTTTGCCTTTGTGCAGATTGAAAATTATACTTTTTTCAAAGCATCGCTCTTCTTCAAACAAGCATTGCAGAGCTGGCTACAATTTCATCCCCCTGAAAAGATAGATCAAATACTACAACAACTATTATGTCTGAACTCAAATGTGCTGATTGATAAAATACCTGTATTTATGGAAAAGATGTTTGAAAAGGGTATTTTCTTCTTAAATGATATTGTAAATTGGAATGGTAGAGTTATGTCCTTCATGGAGTTATCAGAATTGTATGGAAAGGTCTGCTCAATCCAAGAGTACAACCAACTGATTACAGCATCACCCCAAAAATGGAGGAGGCGGGTGGCAGCGGGAGGAGGCAGAGAACTGGTCTGTCTGCCCAATATAAAGGATCAAAACTGGCGGAGGAATAAAAATAGCATGAATAGGTAAACCAGTTTCATTTGAAGACCAGGAAGTTGACAACTGTGCCATACAGATTGCAAAATATTTGGGAAGAAATTTTCGATGTACCGATTCCATGGTACATGGTATGAGTTGATAGATAGATAGATAGATAGATAGATCTATCTATCTAACGACTTCGTGCTTTTTAGCTAAAACTATTATATAGAATTCTTGCCACCAACAAAATGTTGAATATTTGGGGCATAAAATCATCGAAGCTCTGCAGATTTTGTTGTGAGGATACAGTATCAATAGACCATTTATTTTGGTATTGCCCTCAGGTAGCCTGTTTCTGGTCTCAGGTTCAGGAATGGCTGAAAATGCATAGCATTGATCTAAAATTGACCCTAGAAATAGTACTGTTAGGAGATCTGGAGAGACCGGGTCAGTCAATTACTAATACTCTTAGTGAAAATATTTATCTTCAACTCGCAATCTGTGGATTCTATTCAAATTAGACAGACTGAAATTGTACGTTAAACATCACAGCATAGTTGAAAGATGTTGCGTAGAAATCCAAAGAGGGTGGCCAGCAGAGAAAGATGGGATGGGCTGAGGGAAGCTGAGGGTTGGAGACAAGTGGGAGTGGAGTTGCTGTGCGGGAGATAGAATGATGGTTAAAGATAAAAGTAAAAAATAAAGTCAAAATAAAAAGTATGTTTGAATGACACCGAGGCTGATGCCGTGCAGGTGTTTGTACACATGCATATACACACACACTCTCATTCAAATAAACACATACAAGAACACACACATACATGTAATAGCGCCAGACATGCACACAAACATATACAGTTGGCATTGCTGTTATGATTTCAGTTGTTCTTGATGTCCTTAGTTTTAAATGTATTATTTATTATTGTTGTTTGCTGTTTTCTTCTCCTTTTTCTCTTTAGTTCATTCTCATGGTTGTTGGTGCATTATGGGGGTTCTTGGGGGGGGTGGGGAATGGAATTAATTGTATTTTTTATTTTAGTTTTTCTTCTTGGAGGAGCTGTGGGAGGGGTCTCGAATTGTTGAGCTATTGGGGAACTGTGGGGGGGGGATCTTGGAGGGTTCACGTTTTTTTTGGCCTGGTGGGAGATCTGTCAACGTGCCCTTGAGCAGGGATATTGACCCTGGATGCTTCTGTGTGTCGCTCTGAATGGGAATCTGTTGGATGACTGGTATGATGTAGTTGCTGAGCGGCTTCACTGCAAGTATATTGTATGTTTCGGATAATCAATAACACATTTAAAAAATAAAATAAACCAACAAAAAAAAAATACTGAGAAATGGGTCTGAATACTTTTGTAAATGTGATTTCTGTTTTTTTGTATTTGTAATACATTTGCAAATAAATAAATATATATGATTTTGCTTTGTCATTATGGTGTATTGTGTGTAAATTGAGGGGGGAAAAAACGATTTCATCCATTTTAGAATAAGGATGTAACGTAACAAAAAAAAGTTAAGCTTTATCTTGGCCAGGTCGCAGTTGTAAATGAGAATTTGTTCTCAACTAGCCTACCTGGTTAAATAAAGGACTTGATCTCAACTAGCCTACCTGGTTAAATAAAGGACTTGATCTCAACTAGCCTACCTGGTTAAATAAAGGTGAAATAAAAATAAATAAAATAAAAAAAGGGGTCTGAATACTTTCAGAATGTAAGTTGTGAATAATGATCAGTGAGAAAGTTAGACGCACAAATATCATACCCTCCCAAAATGCTAACCTCCCCTGTTATTGTAATGGTGAGAGGTTAGCATGTCTTGGGGGTATGATATAAAATGCTAACCTCCCCTGTTATTGTAATGGTGAGAGGTTAGCATGTCTTGGGGTTATGATATAAAATGCTAACCTCCCCTGTTATTGTAATGGTGAGAGGTTAGCATGTCTTGGGGGTATGATATAACATGCTAACCTCCCCTGTTATTGTAATGGTGAGAGGTTAGCATGTCTTGGGGGTATGATATAAAATGCTAACCTCCCCTGTTATTGTAATGGTGAGAGGTTAGCATGTCTTGGGGGTATGATATAAAATGCTAACCCCTCCCTGTTATTGTAATGGTGAGAGGTTAGCATGTCTTGGGGTTATGATATAAAATGCTAACCTCCCCTGTTATTGTAATGGTGAGAGGTTAGCATCTCTTGGGGTTATGATAGCTGTGTGTCTGTAACTCTCTCACTCATCATTATTCACAATTCATTTAGGATTATCCGTAAACATGGTAGCAGCTACATTAGTATTATTTACAATAAAATGGGCTCAATACATTATTTAACATTAATTTCTAATGTGCACAAAATAATCTGAAACACAACCAAAATAGCACATGGATCCAACAAATACTAAACTTTGCACTACTTTGATACACATAAGTGAATTTGTCCCAATACGGTTGGTCCCCTTAAAAAAAAATATATATATATATTTTTTTTTAAATGATACAAATTTTATAAAAAATAAATAACATCAAAAAATAGAAAAAAATAACAAAAAGAAAAAGAAAATGCATTTAAAAAAAAATTTCATCGGGACACTATTTCCAGAAAGTGCTGTAATTTATTAACGGTTCACCCAACATGGATGAAAATACCCTCATATTAAAGCGGACAGTCTGCACGTTAACCTCATAGTGAATGTATCATTTTAAATCCAAAGTGCTGCTGGAGTAAGAGCCAAAACAACAAAACACGTGCCACTGTATTTGACCATGACCAAACCAAAAAACCATATTAGACAACAAAAAAGGTTTTCTTGTGTTGTGTAATACACTAGGTGTATTTGAACATGATATTAAAAGTGGAACTGACATCATTTTAGCAACATTAAATCTTATTAAAATCTGTTCATATACATGAAGAATTACACTTTTTTTTTTTTATGACAAGCGAGCACTTAGATATGTTAATTTTTACGTTTTCATGAATTCTTAATGTTTGGGAATTACGTATACTGACATGCTGACCACAACGCTCGCGTCACGTGCGTTGCAAAATAAACGTACACATACATGTTATTCAATCATTGGCATCCACACTGCTCGCACGCGCCAACGAGCGTCTGCGTTGCCAGGCGCTAAAATAGAAGAATCTTCTATTTGTGACGCAGAACGCGCTGCAAGTCCTGCCTCTCTCATCTCCTCATTGGCTTTTAGAAGCATATGCCCACGTGCCATCTCCTCATTGGTTATACCCACGTGGGTGACTGAATGATGAACAGAATGGCGGTAATAGACCTTATGAAAGTTAGTTGCCAATCGCCATATAAAGTCCAAAGAAGAAAAAGCCTGGGAGGAGAGATGACTATGAACCTGTATTTAAACTCTACTCAAACTCTATTCACACACTGTACAGGCCCGCGTCCCAAATGGCACTCTGTTCGCTATATAGTGCACTACTTTGAAGGACCCATTGGGCTCTGGTCAAAAGTAGTGCACTATATAGGGAATGGGGTTCTATAGGGCTCTGGTCTAAAGTAGTGCACTATATAGGGAATAGGGTTCTATAGGGCCCTGGTCTAAAGTAGTGCACTATATAGGGAATAGGGTGCTATAGGGCTCTGGTCTAAAGTAGTGCACTATATAGGGAATAGGGTTCTATAGGGCTCTGGTCTAAAGTAGTGCACTATATAGGGAATAGGGTTCTATAGGGCTCTGGTCTAAAGTAGTGCACTATATAGGGAATAGGGTTCTATAGGGCCCTGGTCTAAAGTAGTGCACTATATAGGGAATAGGGTGCCGTTTGTGCAAACACAATGTACAACTGTGAAAATTTGCGTGTGACTGTTCTTGTGTTTGACTCTTCTCATCAACACAGAGCAGCTTGGTTAATTAACCGTGTCAGTGACACATATTCTGCTTAACATATACTGTGTGTGTGTGTGTGTGTGTGTGTGTGTGTGTGAGATGAACTCTGTCATTGATACCCATCATCCCTAGTACTAATTACTTCCTGTAGCCAAAGATTATAATCCCTATAGGGCGACATAGTTATAATCCAACCCTTAAATCCGCCAAAGAATCATCAAAATAATTAACATTTCACCCTAACGTTAAACTGTAAAGCATTATATATATATATATATATACACTATGAACTATATACTCTCTCTCTCTCTTACTAATTCTTTGAAAAGGTCCTGTCCAGTCAAACGTGTGATTTCTATTGAATTCTATGCATATAATTATACCCATCAATTCCATTCCATATTTGGACATGTGTCAGGTCAAGTGTAATTAACCTCACCAACATTTGGATTTAAAAAGAAAAGGGTTTCATAGCTAACTAAATACTTATTTCAATACATTTCTTAAGGTATTTTCCATTTTATTGAGGTAGAATGGAAATCAGAAGGGGAGACAGATAGTGGCTGAAACAGTGGGGAAGGTAGATGCAGGGATTAAAGCCCAGTCTCCAGCGGGCAGATTTGTATGCGACTTACCCCTCAAACACTAGTTATTTGAACATTTCACCCAGAGGTTTGCCATGCATTAGACGGGAGAATCCTTCACTTATTGAAGAAGTGAACAGGAGAGGGAAAACCCCATCAAATATTTATTTCCCATAATGCCACATTAAGCCTTGCATGCATTTTTTGTATTCTGGTTGGTTCCCCAAACCAGGAAGTAAGAGCACAGTGTACTGTAGTAACTAAACATGAGTCACGCATAAGAGCCAGCTGCAATCCATAGGGCTCTGGTCAACAGTAGTGCACTATATAGGGAATAGTGTCTTATTTGGGACGCATCCCATTTCAAGTCACTTAGCACTTAGTGTAGTGAAAACAACATGCTTTTAAAAAGAGTTGCTGACCCATTTTCTAAACTCCCCTGTCCCCTTCTCTCCCCTAGCTTCCTCTCAGTGGGTTGACAGACTACGATTTAAAATTCATTCATAATCCAATTTTTTTTTGGGGGGGGAGGAGGGGGGGAGTCTATTTATAGCCAAATACAGTAGGATAACACAACAAATAAGTTGGAGTTTCAGTGACTGCATTGCACAATATATAAATACATACCTACGATAGCAAGGTTATGTTCAGATCCACAGGCAATCTGTGGAGAGAAATGAAATATCCGATGAAGTCTTCGCATCATATGAATTGGTTATTGGTGCTGAATGTCAACCTGTCTATTCCTCACACAGTCATGTAGGCTAGACAGAAAACATTCTATCCTCAAGGACAGTCAACATTCTGTCCCCAAGGACAGTCAACATTCTGTCCAAGGACCGTCAACATTCTGTCCAAAGACAGTCAACATTCTATCCCCAAGGCTAGTCAAAGGACAGTCAACATTCTGTCCAAGGACAGTCAACATTCTGTCCAAGGACAGTCAACATTCTGTCCTCAAGGACAGTCAACATTCTGTCCCCAAGGACAGTCAACATTCTGTCCCCAAGGACAGTCAACATTCTGTCCCCAAGGACAGTCAACATTCTGTCCTCAAGGACAGTCAACATTCTGTCCTCAAGGCTAGTCAACATTCTGTCCCCAAGGCTAGTCAACATTCTGTCCCCAAGGACAGTCAACATTCTGTCCCCAAGGCTAGTCAAAGGACAGTGAACACACATGCTGTTAATGCTGTGTGTATGTGTGTGTGTGTGTGTGTTGCTAAATATTGTGCCAAGTTGTTACCTCTGTGTGTTGCTAAATACACTACATGACCAAACGTATGTGGACACTTCCCAATAACAGCACTTACAGTTGACCAGGCAGAATATGAACAAACATACTTGTTGGAATGGTGGCATCCTATGACGGTGCCACATTGAAAGTCACTGAGCACTTCAGTACGGGCCATTCTACTGCCAATGTTTGTCTATGGAGATTGCGTGGCTGTGTGCTCGATTTTATACACCTGTCATTCTGCCCCTGAACAAGGCAGTTGGCCTACCAGGGAACAGTAGGTTGTCATTGTAAATACGAATTTGTTCTTAACTGACTTGCCTAGATAATAAAAGGTTAAAACGGGTGTGACTGAAATAGCCGAATCCACTAATTTTGAAAGAGGGTGTCCATACACTACATGGAAAAAGTATGTGCTTGATTGTTACCTCTGTGGGGGGGGGGTTGATGATGCAGGGGGCGTGTGTGAGCATAAAGCCACATTTTCATTCACTATAAATGAATTTGTCCAGTGTTCCCAGATTTGCCCAATAATTAATTACAATATGAGTGGTAATTAAGTATTTAAAAAGCAGCGTTTCTGTGTTGGAATGGTGTGGGCGTAGCCCAGCAACAGAATGGTGTGGGCGTATACCAGTCATTAAAAATATTCATACTAGTAGACCGCTGATTGGCCAGGCTCATCCTCCTCTAGACCACTGATTGGCCAGCTCATCCTCCTCAGGAGAATTACGTTATCCTCTATTTTGTAAACAGTCTGTTTGAGATAAAAAAAAAAACTCACCACAAATGTTTAAGTGTTTTTTATTTCTTATTTTTCTCCAATTCATTCATTGGCCACAAACACGAGTATAGGATGAGTCAACAACATTATTTGGGTTTGAGAACATGAACTTAAAAAAAATAAAGTGAGATTTTCACTGGACAGTCCCTTCTAGTGCACTACGGTTAATAGGGAAGACAGCGATGCAGGTAACAACCAACGCACCAGTACAACAGCAAGACTATTACTCTGTAGAAAACCACCTTTAGATGGAGGGATTCTGTGTTTTGGTTTCTGCTGCCCTCTGCTGGACTGGGGCTGAAGTTCTCTTCAAGAGGTTGGTGAAATCATTGATCATTCATTTCTGTAAGGCGACTGCTGATAACGCGGCCACTATCGCAAACACACCTGTGACCCGTCTCACCTGTGACCCGTCTCACCTGTGACCCGTCTCACCTGAGACCCGTCTCACCTGTGACCCGTCTCACCTGTGACCCGTCTCACCTGTGACCCGTCTCACCTGTGACCCGTCTCACCTGTGTGGCTCCACAGAGGATCTTGACTTCTGCAGGGACACATGTCCATTGGCCGGCAGCTCCTCTCAATGCACTACCCGTCTGCTGATCTGCACTCTGATTGGTCGGTTCTGTCCTCCCCAGCTGTCCATAATTGCCTCTGCCCCAAGTGAAGACACGCCCACTCTCTGGAAGAAACAAGTGACAGTCTATTTAGAACCGGATCATTATAAAATGATAATATGAAACTTTAACAGGGTCATAGTGTATATAGACGGCCATGTGCCGTTATAATCTCCACCCGGCACAGCCAGAAGAGGACTGGCCACCCCTCAGAGCCTGGTTCCTCTCTAGGTTTCTTCCTAGGTTTTGGCCTTTCTAGGGAGTTTTTCCTAGCCACCGTGCTTCTACACCTGCATTGCTTGCTGTTTGGGGTTTTAGGCTGGGTTTCTGTACAGCACTTTGAGATATCAGCTGATATAAAAAAGAGCTTTATAAATAAATGTGATTTTATTTAGACACTGTAACAGGGTCATTCTGTATATAGAGGTCGACCGATTAAAATCGGCATGGCCGATTAATTAGGGCCGATTTCAAGTTTTCATAGCAATCAGTAATCGGCATTTTTGGGCGCCGATTATATTGCAATCCACGAGGAGACTGCGTGGCAGGCTGACCACCTGTTACGCGAGTCCAGTAAGGAGCCAAGGTAAGTTGCTAGCTAGCATTAAAAACGTATCTTATAAAAAACAAAAAAATCTCTTAATCACTAGTTAACTACACATGGTTAATGATATTACTAGTTTAACTAGCATGTCCTGCGTTGCATATAATCAATGCTGTGCCTGTTAATTTATTATCGAATCACAGCCTACTTCGCCAAACGGGTGATGATTTAACAAAAGCGCATTCGCAAAAAAAGCACAATTGTAGCACCAATGTACCTAACCATAAACATCAATGCATTTCTTAAAATCAATACAGAAGTAAAACTTTTTTAACCTGCATATTTAGTTAAAAGAAATTCATTTTAGCAGGCAATATTAACTAGGGAAATTGTGTCACTTCTCTTGCGTTCAGTGTAAGCAGAGTCAGGGTAAATGCAGCAGTTTGGGTCCTCTGGCTCGTTGCAAACTGTGTGAAGACCATTTCTTCCTAACAAAGACCGTAATTAATTTGCCAGAATTGTACATAATTATGACACAACGTTGAAGGTTGTGCAATGTAACAGCAATATTTAGACTTAAGAGGTGCCACCCGTTCGATAAAATGCGGAACGGTTCCATATTTCACTGAAAGAATAAACATTTTGTTCTCAGAATGATAGGTCATTAATATGGTCAAATCTGGAAACTAAAGCTTGTATTTCTGTGCATTTATTATATTATATTATAATTAAGTCTATGATTTGATAGAGCAGTCTGATTGAGCGGTGGTAGGTAGCAGCAGGCTCGTAAACATTCATTCAAACAGCACTTTCCTGCGTTTGCCAGCAGCTCTTCGCAATGCTTGAAGCACAGCGCTGTTTATGAGTTCAAGCCTATCAACTCCCGATATTAGGCTGGCAATACTATAGTGCCTATAAGAACATCCAATAGTCAAAGGTCTATGAAATACAAATGGTATAGAGAGAAATAGTCCGAAAATAACTACAACCTAAAACTTCTTACCTGGGAATATTGAAGACTCATGTTAAAAGGAACCACCAGCTTTCATATGTTCTCATGTTCTGAGCAAGGAACTTGAACGTTAGCTTTCTTACATGGCACATATTGCACTTTTACTTTCTTCTCCAACACTGTGGGTGGCATTATTTAAACCAAATTGAACATGTTTCATTATTTATTTCAGACTAAATTGATTTTATGTATTATATTAAGTTAAAATAAAAGTGTTCATTCAGTATTGTTGTAAATGTTATTATTACAAATATATATATATATATATACACACAGCTGAAGTCGGAAGTTTACATACACTTAGGTTGGAGTCATTAAAACTCATTTTTCAACCACTCCACAAATTTCTTGTTAACAAACTATAGTTTTGGCAAGTCGGTTAGGACATCTACATAGTGAACGACACAAGTCATGTTTCCAACAATTGTTTACAGACAGATTATTTCACTTTTAATTCACTGTATCACAATTCCAGTGGGTCAGAAGTTTACATACACCAAGTTGACTGTGCCTTTAAACAGCTTGGAAAATTACAGAAAATTATGTAATGGCTTTAGAAGCTTCTGATAGGCTAATTGACATAATTTGAGTCAACTGGAGGTGTACCTGTGGATGTATTTCAAGGCCTACCTTCAAACTCAGTGCCTATTTGCTTGACATCATGGGAAAATCAAAAGAAATCAGCCAAGACCTCAGAAAAAAAATTGTAGACCTCCAAAAGTCTGGTTCATCCTAGGGAGCAATTTCCAAAAGTCTGAAGGCACCACGTTCATCTGTACAAACAATAGTACGCAAGTATAAACCCCATGGGACCACGCAGCCGTCATACCGCTCAGGAGGAAGGAGATATGTTCTGTCTCCTAGAGATGAACGTACTTTGGTGCGAGAAGTTCAAATCAATCTCAGAACAGCAGCAAAGGACCTTGTGAAGATGCTGGAGGAAACAGGTACAAAAGTATCTATATCCACAAGAAAGGCAGCTCAGCAAGGAAGAAGCCACTGCTCCAAAACCACCATAAAAATGCCAGACTACGGTTTGCAACTGCACATGGGGACAAAGATCATACTTTTTGGAGAAATGTCCTCTGGTCTGATGAAACAAAAATAGAACTGTTTGGCCAAAATGACCATTGTTATGTTTGGAGGAAAAAAGGGGGAGTCTTGCAAGCCGAAGAACACCATCCCAACCGTGAAGCACGGGGGAGGCAGCATCGTGTTGTGGGGGTGCTTTGCTGCAGGAGGGACTGGTGCACTTTACAAAATAGATGGCATCATGAGGATGGAAAATTATGTGGATATATTGAAGCAACATCTCAAGACATCAGTCAGGAAGTTAAAGCTTGGTCGCAAACTGGGTCTTCCAAATGGACAATGACCCCAAGCATACTTCCAAAGTTGTGGCAAAATGGCAAAAGTCAAGGTATTGGAGTGGCCATCACAAAGCCCTGACCTCAATCCTATAGAACATTTGTGAGCAGAACTGAAAAAGCGTGTGCGAGCAAGGAGGCCTACAAACCTGACTTAGTTAAACCAGCTCTGTCAGGAGGAATGGGCCAACATTCACCCAACTTATTGTGGGAAACCTGTGGAAGGCTAGCCGAAATGTTTGACCCAAGTTAAACAATTTAAAGGCAATGCTACCAAATACTAATTGAGTGTATGTAAACTTCTGGGAATGACCCACTGGGAATGTGATGAAAGAAATAAAAGCTGAAATAAATCATTCTCTCTAGTATTAGTCTGACATTTCACATTCTTAAAATAAAGTGGTGATCTAAACTGATGTAAGACAGGGAATCTTTACTTGGATTAAATGTCAGGAAATGTGAAAAACTGAGTTTAAAATGTATTTGGCTAAGGTGTATGACAACTGTATACATTCAGCAAAAAAAGAAACATCCCTGTCTTTAAAAGATAATAGACGGTAAGACACTGTAACAGGGTCATACTGTGTCTTACGATGCATTATAGCCAATTCATAATGTATTATACATTCAGGCTTTAGGATGTGTCACCTCCTTCAACAGCGTTAACGGTATCATCCACATCTCCATTAAATATCGATATTTAAACTCTCTAGTCAGAGTCGATGCCAAAAGATCGATTGATTTGTGTTCCGTAAAGCACACCGTTTTGAACATTTTGCTACCGAAAACGATCACTTCTTACTAGAAACATTCAGGAAGTCCCTGCCCATATCAAAAACAATTTCTACTAAAATGACTTTATTACTATTATTATTTATTACTTATTAATTATTACTAAATTACTAAAAACAAGACCCCGTCTCTCTCTCACCTGTTTGGGCCACCAGGTGTGTCCAGCCACTGTGTACGTGGGTAACCTTCTCTCCACCCAGTGGTGAGCGGTCTAGGAGGACAGGTCTGGGTAAGAAGGAGTCTGTACTGCTATTGGTCAGCTGGCCGTGCTTATTACTGCCCCACAGGAACACATCTCCCTCAGCTAGAATGGAAAAAAACACATTAGACTGGTGTTACTATCCTGGACACGACCCCCTGCTATAATACAACACACGACCCCCTGCTATAATACAACACACGACCCCCTGCTAGAATACAACACTATCCTGGACACGACCCCCTGCTAGAATACAACACTATCCTGGACACGACCCCCTGCTAGAATACAACACATGCCTACACGACCCCCTGCTATAATACAACACACCGGCACCCCCTGCTATAATACAACACACGACCCCCTGCTATAATACAACACACGACCCCCTGCTATAATACAACACTATCCTGGACACGACCCCCTGCTATAATACAACACACGACCCCCTGCTATAATACAACACTATCCTGGACACGACCCCCTGCTATAATAGAACACTATCCTGGACACAACCCCCTGCTTTAATACAACACACGACCCCCTGCTATAATACAACACTATCCTGGACACGACCCCCTGCTATAATACAACACTATCCTGGACACGACCCCCTGCTATAATACAACACACGACCCCCTGCTATAATACAACACTATCCTGGACACGACCCCCTGCTATAATACAACACTATCCTGGACACGACCCCTGCTATAATACAACACACGACCCCCCTGCTATAATACAACACACGACCCCCTGCTATAATACAACACTATCTGACACGACCCCCTGCTATAATACAACACACACGACCCCCTGCTATAATACAACACTATCCTGGACACGACCCCCTGCTATAATACAACACTATCCTGGACACGACCCCCTGCTTTAATACAACACACGACCCCCTGCTATAATACAACACTATCCTGGACACGACCCCCTGCTATAATACAACACTATCCTGGACACGACCCCCTGCTATAATACAACACTATCCTGGACACGACCCCCTGCTATAATACAACACACGACCCCCTGCTATAATACAACACACGACCCCCTGCTACAATACAACACTCTAGACACGACCCCCTGCTATAATACAACACATCGACCCCCTGCTATAATACAACACACGACCCCCTGCTATAATACAACACTATCCTGGACACGACCCCCTGCTATAATACAACACTATCCTGGACACGACCCCCTGCTATAATACAACACACGACCCCCTGCTATAATACAACACTATCCTGGACACGACCCCCTGCTATAATACAACACACGACCCCCTGCTATAATACAACACACGACCCCCTGCTATAATACAACACACGACCCCCTGCTATAATACAACACACGACCCCCTGCTATAATACAACACACGACCCCCTGCAATAATACAACACACGACCCCCCTGCTATAATACAACACTATCCTGGACACGACCCCTGCTATAATACAACACACGACCCCCTGCTATAATACAACACTATCCTGGACACGACCCCCTGCTATAATACAACACACGACCCCCTGCAATAATACAACACACGACCCCCTGCTATAATACAACACTATCCTGGACACGACCCCCTGCTATAATACAACACTATCCTAGACACACACCCCCTGCTATAATACAACACACGACCCCCTGCTATAATACAACACACGACCCCTGCTATAATACAACACACGACCCCCTGCTATAATACAACACACGACACCCCTGCTATAATACAACACACGACCCCCTGCTATAATACAACACACACGACCCCCTGCAATAATACAACACACGACCCCCTGCTATAATACAACACTATCCTGGACACGACCCCCTGCTATAATACAACACACGACCCCCTGCTATAATACAACACTATCCTGGACACGACCCCCTGCTATAATACAACACACGACCCCCCTGCAATAATACAACACACGACCCCCTGCTATAATACAACACTACCCTGTAAACACACGACCCCCCTGCTATAATACAACACTATCCTAGACACACCCCCTGCTATAATACAACACACGACCCCCTGCTATAATACAACACCCCACGACCCCCTGCTATAATACAACACACGACCCCCTGCTATAATACAACACACGACCCCCTGCTATAATACAACACACGACCCCCTGCTATAATACAACACTATCCTGGACACGACCCCCTGCTATAATACAACACACGACCCCCTGCTATAATACAACACTATCCTGGACACGACCCCCTGCTATAATACAACACACGACCCCCTGCTATAATACAACACACGACCCAATGCTATAATACGACGCACGACCCCCTGCTATAATACAACACACGACCCCCCTGCTATAATACAACACACGACCCCCTGCTATAATACAACACACGACCCCCTGCTATAATACAACACACGACCCCCTGCTATAATACAAAACTATCCTGGACACGACCCCTGCTATAATACAAAACCCCTGCTATAATACAACACACGACCCCCTGCTATAATACAACACACGACCCCCTGCTATAATACAACACACGACCCCCTGCTATAATACAACACACGACCCCCTGCTATAATACAACACACGACCCCCTGCTATAATACAACACACGACCCCCTGCTATAATACAACACACGACCCCCTGCTATAATACAACACACGACCCCCTGCTATAATACAACACACGACCCCCTGCTATAATACAACACACCGACCCCCTGCTATAATACAACACACGACCCCCTGCTATAATACAACACTATCCTGGACACGACCCCCTGCTATAATACAACACACGACCCCCTGCTATAATACAACACGACCCCTGCTATAATACAACACACGACCCCTGCTATAATACAACACAACACGACCCCTGCTATAATACAACACACGACCCCCTGCTATAATACAACACACACGACCCCCTGCTATAATACAACACACCGACCCCCTGCTATAATACAACACACGACCCCCTGCTATAATACAACACACCGACCCCCTGCTATAATACAACACACGACCCCTGCTATAATACAACACACGACCCCCTGCTATAATACAACACACACGACCCCCTGCTATAATACAACACACGACCCCCTGCTATAATACAACAACACGACCCCCTGCTATAATACAACACACGAACCCCCTGCTATAATACAACACACGACCCCCTGCTATAATACAACACACGACCCCTGCTATAATACAAAACACGACCCCCTGCTATAATACAACACACGACCCCCTGCTATAATACAACACACGACCCCCTGCTATAATACAACACACGACCCCCTGCTATAATACAACACACGACCCCCTGCTATAATACAACACACGACCCCCTGCTATAATACAACACACGACCCCCTGCTATAATACAACACTATCCTGGACACGACCCCCTGCTATAATACAACACACGACCCCCTGCTATAATACAACACACGACCCCCTGCTATAATACAACACACGACCCCCTGCTATAATACAACAATACACGACCCCCTGCTATAATACAACACACGACCCCCTGCTATAATACAACACACGACACCCCCTGCTATAATACAACACACGACCCCCTGCTATAATACAACAACACGACCCCCTGCTATAATACAACACACGACCCCCTGCTATAATACAACACACGACCCCCCTGCTATAATACAACACACGACCCCTGCTATAATACAACACGACCCCCCTGCTATAATACAACACACGACCCCCTGCTATAATACAACACACGACCCCTGCTATAAACACACCCGCTATAATACAACACACGACCCCCTGCTATAATACAACACACCCACCCCCTGCTATAATACAACACACGACCCCTGCTATAATACAACACACGACCCCCTGCTATAATACAAACACACGACCCCCTGCTATAATACAACACTATCCTGACGCCCCTGCTATAATACAACACACGACCCCCTGCTATAATACAACCTAGACACGACCCCTGCTATAATACAACACACGACCCCCTGCTATAATACAACACACGACCCCCTGCTATAATACAACACACGACCCCTGCTATAATACAACACACGACCCCTGCTATAATACAACACACGACCCCCTGCTATAATACAACACACGACCCCCTGCTATAATACAACACACGACCCCTGCTATAATACAACACACGACCCCTGCTATAATACAACACAACACGACCCCCTGCTATAATACAACACACGACCCCCCTGCTATAATACAACACACGACCCCCCTGCTATAATACAACACTATCCTGGACACGACCCCCTGCTATAATACAACAAACAGACCCCCTGCTATAATACAACACACGACCCCCTGCTATAATACAACACACGACCCCTGCTATAATACAACACACGACCCCCTGCTATAATACAACACACGACCCCCCTGCTATAATACAACACACGACCCCCTGCTATAATACAACACACGACCCCCTGCTATAATACAACACACCCGACCCCCTGCTATAATACAACACACCACACCCCTGCTATAATACAACACACGACCCCTGCTATAATACAACACACGACCCCCTGCTATAATACAACACACGACCCCCTGCTATAATACAACACACCGGACACCCCTGCTATAATACAACACACGACCCCTGCTATAATACAACACACGACCCCTGCTATAATACAACACACCGACCCCTGCTATAATACAACACACGACCCCCTGCTATAATACAACACACGACCCCCTGCTATAATACAACACACGACACCCCTGCTATAATACAACACACGACCCCTGCTATAATACAACACACGACCCCCTGCTATAATACAACACACCACCCCCTGCTATAATACAACACTATCCTGGACACGACCCCTGCTATAATACAACACACGACCCCTGCTATAATACAACACTACCGACACGCCCCCTGCTATAATACAACACACGACCCCCTGCTATAATACAACACACCCCGCATAACAACACCCCCTGCTATAATACAACACACGACCCCCTGCTATAATACAACACACGACCCCTGCTATAATACAACACACGACCCCCTGCTATAATACAACACATCCGACCCCCTGCTATAATACAACACACACACCCCTGCTATAATACAACACTATCCTGGACACGACCCCCTGCTATAATACAACACACGACCCCCTGCTATAATACAACACTATCCTGGACACGACCCCTGCTATAATACAACACACGACCCCCTGCTATAATACAACAACACGACCCCTGCTATAATACAACACACGACCCCTGCTATAATACAACACACGACCCCTGCTATAATACAACACACCCGAACACCCCTGCTATAATACAACACACGACCCCCTGCTATAATACAACACACGACCCCCTGCTATAATACAACACTATCCTGGACACGAACCCCTGCTATAATACAACACACGCCCCCCTGCTATAATACAACACTATCCTGGACACGACCCCTGCTATAATACAACACACGACCCCTGCTATAATACAACACTATCCTGGACACGACACCCCTGCTATAATACAACACACGACCCCCTGCTATAATACAACACACGACCCCCTGCTATAATACAACACACCACCCCTGCTATAATACAACACACGACCCCTGCTATAATACAACACACGACCCCCTGCTATAATACAACACTATCCTGGACACGACCCCCTGCTATAATACAACACACGACCCCCTGCTATAATACAACACTATCCTGGACACGACCCCTGCTATAATACAACACGACACGACCCCCTGCTATAATACAACACACGACCCCTGCTATAATACAACACACCACCCCTGCTATAATACAACACTATCCTGGACACCCCCTGCTATAATACAACACACGACCCCTGCTATAATACAACACACGACCCCCTGCTATAATACAACACTATCCTGGACACGACCCCCTGCTATAATACAACACACGACCCCCTGCTATAATACAACACTACCGGACCCTGCTATAATACAACACACGACCCCTGCTATAATACAACACACGACCCCCTGCTATAATACAACACACGACCCCCTGCTATAATACAACACTATCCTGGACACGACCCCCTGCTATAATACAACACACGACCCCCTGCTATAATACAACACTATCCTGGACACGACCCCTGCTATAATACAACACACGACCCCCTGCTATAATACAACACCACCCCCTGCTATAATACAACACACGACCCCCTGCTATAATACAACACACGACCCCTGCTATAATACAACACACGACCCCCTGCTATAATACAACACACACGACCCCCTGCTATAATACAACACACGACCCCTGCTATAATACAACACACGACCCCCTGCTATAATACAACACACGACCCCTGCTATAATACAACACACGACCCCCTGCTATAATACAACACACGGACCCCCCTGCTATAATACAACACACGACCCCTGCTATAATACAACACTATCCTGGACACGACCCCCTGCTATAATACAACACACGACCCCCTGCTATAATACAACACTATCTGGACACGACCCCCTGCTATAATACAACACACGACCTGCTATAATACAAAAACCCCCTGCTATAATACAACACACGACCCTGCTATAATACAACACACGACCCCCTGCTATAATACAACCACACGACCCCCTGCTATAATACAACACACGACGCCCTGCTATAATACAACACACGACCCCCTGCTATAATACAACACACGCACCCCTGCTATAATACAAACACACGACCCCCTGCTATAATACAACACACACCCCCTGCTATAATACAACACCACGACCCCTGCAAATACAACACACGACCCCCTGCTATAATACAACACTACGACACCCCCTGCTATAATACAACACACCTGACCCCTGCTATAATACAACACACGACCCCTGCTATAATACAACACACGACCCCTGCTATAATACAACAAACACGACCCCCTGCTATAATACAAACACACGACCCCCTGCTATAATACAACACTATCCTGGACACGCCCCTGCTATAATACAACACACGACCCCCTGCTATAATACAACACTATCCCGACGCCCCTGCTATAATACAACACTACCCCCTGCTATAATACAACACACGACCCCCTGCTATAATACAACACACGACCCCCTGCTATAATACAACACTATCCTGGACACGACCCCCTGCTATAATACAACACACGACCCCTGCTATAATACAACACTATCTGGACACGACCCCTGCTATAATACAACACACGACCCCCTGCTATAATACAACACACGACCCCCTGCTATAATACAACACACGACCCCCTGCTATAATACAACACCGACCCCTGCTATAATACAACACACGACCCCTGCTATAATACAACACAGACCCCCTGCTATAATACAACACACGACCCCTGCTATAATACAAACACACCACCCCCTGCTATAATACAACACACCGACCCCTAATGCCCCTGCTATAATACAACACACGACCCCTGCTATAATACAACACACGACCCCCCTGCTATAATACAACACACGACCCCTGCTATAATACAACACACGACCCCCTGCTATAATACAACACACGACCCCCTGCTATAATACAACACGACACGACCCTGCTATAATACAACACACGACCCCTGCTATAATACAACACACGACCCCCTGCTATAATACAACACACGACCCCTGCTATAATACAACACTATCCTGGACACGACCCCCTGCTATAATACAACACACGACCCCTGCTATAATACACACACCCCCCTGCTATAATACAACACACGACCCCCTGCTATAATACAACACATGACCCCCTGCTATAATACAACACACGACCCCCTGCTATAATACAACACACCGACCCCCTGCTATAATACAACACTATCCTGGACACGACCCCTGCTATAATACAACACACGACACCCTGCTATAATACAACACACCCACCCCCTGCTATAATACAACACACGACCCTGCTATAATACAACACACGCCCCCTGCTATAATACAACACACGACCCCCTGCTATAATACAACACACGACCCTGCTATAATACAACACCACCCCTGCTATAATACAACACACACCCCTGCTATAATACAACACTACCACCGACCCCTGCTATAATACAACACACGACCCCTGCTATAATACAACACACGACCCCCTGCTATAATACAACACTATCCTGACACGACACCCTGCTATAATACAACACCGCACACACCCTGCTATAATACAACACACGACCCCCTGCTATAATACAACACTATCCTGGACACGCATCCCGCTATAATACAACACACACGACCCCTGCTATAATACAACACACCGACCCCTGCTATAATACAACACAGTCCCTGCTATAATACAACACACGACCCCCTGCTATAATACAACACACGACCCCTGCTATAATACAACAATCACACGACTCCCCTGCTATAATACAACACACGACCCCTGCTATAATACAACACTATCCTGGACACGACCCCGCTATAATACAACACACGCACCCCTGCTATAATACAACACACGACCCCCTGCTATAATACAACACACGCCCCCGCTAAATACAACTCCCCCCTGCTATAATAAACACACGACCCCCTGCTATAATACAACACACGACCCCCTGCTATAATACAACACACGACCCCTGCTATAATACAACACACGACCCCCTGCTATAATACAACACTATCCTGGACACGACCCCCTGCTATAATACAACACACGACCCCCTGCTATAATACAACACACGACCCCTGCTATAATACAAACCGACCCCTGCTATAATACAACACACGACCCCCTGCTATAATACAACACACGACCCCTGCTATAATACAACTCACACGACCCCCTGCTATAATACAACACACGACCCCCTGCTATAATACAACACACACACGACCCCCTGCTATAATACAACAACGATCCCTGCTATAATACAACACACGACCCCTGCTATAATACAACACACGACCCCCTGCTATAATACAACACTATCCTGACACGACCCCCTGCTATAATACAACACACGACCCCCTGCTATAATACAACACACCGACCCCCTGCTATAATACAACACACGCACCTGCACAATACAACACTACCTGACACGACCCCCTGCTATAATACAACACATCGACCCCTGCTATAATACAACACGACCCCTGCTATAATACAAACACACGACCCCCTGCTATAATACAACACTATCCTGACACGACCCCCTGCTATAATACAACACACGACCCCTGCTATAATACAACACACCACCCCCTGCTATAATACAACACACGACCCCGCTATAATACAAACACCTGCTATAATACAACACCCCCTGCTATAATACAAACACACGACCCCCTGCTATAATACAACACTATCCTGGACACGACCCCTGCTATAATACAACACACGACCCCTGCTATAATACAACACACCCCGCTATAATACAACACACACCGCTATAATAAACACGACCCCCTGCTATAATACAACACACGACCCCCTGCTATAATACAAACACGACCCCTGCTATAATACAACACAACCCCTGCTATAATACAACACACGACAATCCCCTGCTATAATACAACACTGACCACCCCTGCTATAATACAACACACGACCCTGCTATAATACAACACACCCACCCCTGCTATAATACAACACACGACCCCTGCTATAATACAACACTATCCTGGACACGACACCCTGCTATAATACAACACACCCACCCCTGCTATAATACAACACACCACACGACCCCTGCTATAATACAACACACTCCCCTGTAAAACAACGACCCTGCATAATAAACGACCCTGCTATAATACAACACATCCTGACACACCCTGCTATAATACAACACACACCCCCTGCTATAATACAACACACGACCCCCTGCTATAATACAACACACGACCCCCTGCTATAATACAACACATCCGACACCCCTGCTATAATACAACACACGACCCCCTGCTATAATACAACACACCGACCCCTGCTATAATACAACACTATCCTGGACCCCCCTGCTATAATACAACACACGACCCTGCTATAATACAACACTATACCACACGACCCCCTGCTATAATACAACACACAACCCCTGCTATAATACAACACACACGACACCCCTGCTATAATACAACACACGAACCCCTGCTATAATACAACCACACGACCCCTGCTATAATACAACACACAACCCCTGCTATAATACAACACACGCACCCCCTGCTATAATACAACACACGCACCCCCTGCTATAATACAACACACGATCCCTGCTATAATACAACACACCACCTCTGCTATAATACAACACACGACCCCTGCTATAATACAACACACGACCCCTGCTATAATACAACACACGACCCCCCTGCTATAATACAACACATCGAAACACACCGCCCCTGCTATAATACAACACACGCCCCTGCTATAATACAACACACGACCCCTGCTATAATACAAACACCGCATAATACAACACCCTGCTATAATACAACACACGATCCCTGCTATAATACAAACACGACCCCCTGCTATAATACAACACACGACCCCCCTGCTATAATACAACACACGAACCCCCTGCTATAATACAACACACGACCCCCTGCTATAATACAACACACGACCCCCTGCATAATACAACACACACCCCCTGCTATAATACAACACACGACCCCCTGCTATAATACAACACCGGACACGACCCCTGCTATAATACAACACACACCCCCTGCTATAATACAACACGACACGACCCCCTGCTATAATACAACACACGACCCCCTGCTATAATACAAACTACACACGACCCCCTGCTATAATACAACACACGACCCCTGCTATAATACAACACACGACCCCCTGCTATAATACAACACACGACACCCTGCTATAATACAACAACCCCCCTGCATAATACAACACACGACCCCCTGCTATAATACAACACACGACCCCTGCTATAATACAACACTATCCTGACACGACCCCTGCTATAATACAACACACGACCCCCTGCTATAATACAACACACGGACCCCTGCTATAATACAACACACGACCCCTGCTATAATACAACACACGACCCCTGCTATAATGGACAACACACGACCCCTGCTATAATACAACACACGACCCCTGCTATAATACAACACTTGACACGACCCCCTGCTATAATACAACACACGACCCCCTGCTATAATACAACACGACCCCTGCATAATACAACACACGACCCCTGCTATAATACAACACACGACCCCTGCTATAATACAACACTATCACACACCCCTGCTATAATACAACACACGACCCCTGCTATAATACAACACAGGACACGCCCTGCTATAATACAACACACGACCCCTGCTATAATACAACACACGACCCCCTGCTATAATACAACACACGACCCCCTGCTATAATACAACACTACACACGACCCCCTGCTATAATACAACACACGACCCCCTGCTATAATACAACACATCTGACCGAACCCTGCTATAATACAACACACACCCCCTGCTATAATACAACACACGACCCCTGCTATAATACAACACTATCCTGGACACGACCCCCTGCTATAATACAACACACGACCCCCTGCTATAATACAACACACTGCTATAATACAACACACGACCCCCTGCTATAATACAACACACGCACCCCTGCTATAATACAACACACGACCCCCTGCTATAATACAACACACGACCCCCTGCTATAATACAACACACCGAACCCCTGCTATAATACAACATACACGACCCCCTGCTATAATACAACACACGACCCCTGCTATAATACAACACACGACCCCTGCTATAATACAACACACGACCCCCTGCTATAATACAACACTATCCGACCGACCCCTGCTATAATACAACACTATCCTGGACACGACCCCCTGCTATAATACAACACACGACCCCCTGCTATAATACAACACTACCTGGACACGACCCCCTGCTATAATACAACACACGACCCCCTGCTATAATACAACACTATCCTGACACGCCCCTGCTATAATACAACACACGGACCCCCTGCTATAATACAACACACCTGACACGACCCCTGCTATAATACAACACACGACCCCCTGCTATAATACAACACACTGGACACGCCCCTGCTATAATACAACACTATCCTGGACACGACCCCTGCTATAATACAACACACGACCCCCTGCTATAATACAACACACGACCCCTGCTATAATACAACACTATCTGGACACGACCCTGCTATAATACAACACACCACGCCCCTGCTATAATACAACACACGACCCCCTGCTATAATACAACACACGACCCCCTGCTATAATACAACACACGACCCCCTGCTATAATACAACACTATCCTGGACACGACCCCCTGCTATAATACAACACACGACCCCCTGCTATAATACAACACTATCCTGGACACGACCCCTGCTATAATACAACACACGACCCCCTGCTATAATACAACACACGACCCCTGCTATAATACAACACACGACCCCCTGCTATAATACAACACACGACCCCTGCTATAATACAACACACGACCCCCTGCTATAATACAACACACGACCCCTGCTATAATACAACACTATCCTGGACACGACCCCCTGCTATAATACAACACACGACCCCCTGCTATAATACAACACTATCCTCACGACCCCTGCTATAATACAACACACGACCCCCTGCTATAATACAACACTATCCTGGACACGACCCCTGCTATAATACAACACACGACCCCCTGCTATAATACAACACACGACCCCCTGCTATAATACAACACACGACCCCCTGCTATAATACAACACACGACCCCTGCTATAATACAACACTATCCTGGACACGACCCCCTGCTATAATACAACACACGACCCCTGCTATAATACAACACACGACCCCCTGCTATAATACAACACACGACCCCCGCTATAATACAACACTATCCTGGACACGACCCCCTGCTATAATACAACACACGACCCCCTGCTATAATACAACACACGACCCCCTGCTATAATACAACACACGACCCCCCTGCTATAATACAACACACGACCCCCTGCTATAATACAACACTATCCTGGACACGACCCCTGCTATAATACAACACACGACCCCCTGCTATAATACAACACTATCCTGGACACGACCCCCTGCTATAATACAACACACGACCCCCTGCTATAATACAACACACGACCCCCTGCTATAATACAACACACGACCCCCTGCTATAATACAACACACGACCCCCTGCTATAATACAACACACGACCCCCTGCTATAATACAACACTATCCTGGACACGACCCCTGCTATAATACAACACACGACCCCCTGCTATAATACAACACTATCCTGGACACGACCCCCTGCTATAATACAACACTATCCTGGACACGACCCCCTGCTATAATACAACACACGACCCCCTGCTATAATACAACACTATCCTGGACACGACCCCCTGCTATAATACAAAACGACACGACCCCCTGCTATAATACAACACACGACCCCCTGCTATAATACAACACACCACCCCCTGCTATAATACAACACACGACCCCCTGCTATAATACAACACACGACCCCCTGCTATAATACAACACACGACCCCCTGCTATAATACAACACTATCTGGACACGACCCCCTGCTATAATACAACACACGACCCCCTGCTATAATACAACACTATCCTGACACGACCCCTGCTATAATACAACACTACCTGGACACGACCCCCTGCTATAATACAACACACGACCCCTGCTATAATACAACACTCCGACACGACCCCTGCTATAATACAACACATCCTGGACACGACCCCCTGCTATAATACAACACACGACCCCCTGCTATAATACAACACACCACCCCCTGCTATAATACAACACACCGACCCCCTGCTATAATACAACACTATCCTGGACACGACCCCCTGCTATAATACAACACACGACCCCCTGCTATAATACAACACACGACCCCCTGCTATAATACAACACACGACCCCTGCTATAATACAACACACGACCCCTGCTATAATACAACACACGACCCCCTGCTATAATACAACACACGACCCCCTGCTATAATACAACACACGACCCCCTGCTATAATACAACACTATCCTGGACACGACCCCCTGCTATAATACAACACACGACCCCCTGCTATAATACAACACACGACCCCCTGCTATAATACAACACACGACCCCTGCTATAATACAACACTATCCTGGACACGACCCCTGCTATAATACAACACACGCACCCCCTGCTATAATACAACACTATCCTGGACACGCACCCCCTGCTATAATACAACACACGACCCCCTGCTATAATACAACACACGACCCCCTGCTATAATACAACACACGACCCCTGCTATAATACAACACACGACCCCCTGCTATAATACAACACACGACCCCCTGCTATAATACAACACTATCCTGGACACGACCCCCTGCTATAATACAACACACGACCCCCTGCTATAATACAACAACACGACCCCCTGCTATAATACAACACATCCGACCCCCTGCTATAATACAACAACACGACCCCCTGCTATAATACAACACTATCTGGACACGACCCCCTGCTATAATACAACACACGACCCCCTGCTATAATACAACCACACACGACCCCCTGCTATAATACAACACACGACCCCTGCTATAATACAACACACGACCCCCTGCTATAATACAACACTATCCTGGACACGACCCCCTGCTATAATACAACACACGACCCCCTGCTATAATACAACACACGACCCCCTGCTATAATACAACACTATCCTGGACACGACCCCCTGCTATAATACAACACACGACCCCCTGCTATAATACAACACTATCGACACGCCCCCTGCTATAATACAACACACGACCCCCTGCTATAATACAACACTATCCTGGACACGACCCCCTGCTATAATACAACACACGACCCCCTGCTATAATACAACACACGACCCCCTGCTATAATACAACACACGACCCCCTGCTATAATACAACACTATCCTGGACACGACCCCTGCTATAATACAACACACGACCCCCTGCTATAATACAACACACGAACCCCTGCTATAATACAACACTATCCTGGACACGACCCCCTGCTATAATACAACACACGACCCCCTGCTATAATACAACACACCTGACACCCCCTGCTATAATACAACACACGACCCCCTGCTATAATACAACACACGACCCCCTGCTATAATACAACACTATCCTGGACACGACCCCCTGCTATAATACAACACACGACCCCCCTGCTATAATACAACACTATCCTGGACACGACCCCTGCTATAATACAACACACGACCCCTGCTATAATACAACACACGACCCCCTGCTATAATACAACACACGACCCCCTGCTATAATACAACACACGACCCCCTTCTATAATACAACACAGGACCCCCTGCTATAATACAACACACGACCCCCTGCTATAATACAACACACGACCCCCTGCTATAATACAACACACCTGGACACGACCCCCTGCTATAATACAACACACGACCCCTGCTATAATACAACACTACCTGGACACGACCCCTGCTATAATACAACACAGCCACCCCTGCTATAATACAACACACGACCCCCTGCTATAATACAACACCACCCCTGCTATAATACAACACTATCCTGGACACGACCCCTGCTATAATACAACACACGACCCCCTGCTATAATACAACTATACACGACCCCCTGCTATAATACAACACACGACACGACCCCCTGCTATAATACAACACACGACCCCTGCTATAATACAACACACGCCCCCTGCAATAATACAACACTATCCACACGACCCCCTGCTATAATACAACACACGACCCCCTGCTATAATACAACACCGACCCCCCTGCTATAATACAACACTATCCTGGACACGACCCCCTGCTATAATACAACACACGCACCCCCTGCTATAATACAACACTATCCTGGACACGACCCCTGCTATAATACAACACACGACCCCTGCTATAATACAACACACGACCCCCTGCTATAATACAACACACGACCCCCTGCTATAATACAACACACGACCCCCCTGCTATAATACAACACACCACCCCCCCTGCTATAATACAACACACGACCCCCTGCTATAATACAACACTACCTGGACACGACCCCTGCTATAATACAACACACGACCCCTGCTATAATACAACACTATCCTGGACACGACCCCCTGCTATAATACAACACACGACCCCCTGCTATAATACAACACACACCTGCAACACGACCCCCTGCTATAATACAACACACGACCCCCTGCTATAATACAACACTATCCGGACACGCCCCTGCTATAATACAACACACGACCCCCTGCTATAATACAACACTATCCTGGACACGACCCCCTGCTATAATACAACACACGACCCCCTGCTATAATACAACACACGACCCCCTGCTATAATACAACACTCCGACACGACCCCCTGCTATAATACAACACACGACCCCCTGCTATAATACAACACACGACCCCCTGCTATAATACAACACACGACCCCCTGCTATAATACAACACTCACACGACCCCCTGCTATAATACAACACACGACCCCCTGCTATAATACAACACGACCCCTGCTATAATACAACACACGACCCCCTGCTATAATACAACACACGACCCCCTGCTATAATACAACACACGACCCCCTGCTATAATACAACACACGACCCCCTGCTATAATACAACACTATCCTGGACACGACCCCCTGCTATAATACAACACACGACCCCCTGCTATAATACAACGACACGACCCCCTGCTATAATACAACACACGACCCCCTGCTATAATACAACTCATTACAACACACGACCCCCTGCTATAATACAACACACCCACGCCCCTGCTATAATACAACACACGGACCCCTGCTATAATACAACACACGACCCCCCTGCTATAATACAACACACGACCCCCTGCTATAATACAACACACGACCCCCTGCTATAATACAACACACCGACACGACCCCCTGCTATAATACAACACACGACCCCCTGCTATAATACAACACACGACCCCCTGCTATAATACAACACACGACCCCTGCTATAATACAACACCTGACACGACCCCCTGCTATAATACAACACACCCGACCCCCTGCTATAATACAACACTATCCTGGACACGACCCCCTGCTATAATACAACACACGACCCCCTGCTATAATACAACACTTCTGACACGACCCCCTGCTATAATACAACACACGACCCCCTGCTATAATACAACACACGACCCCCTGCTATAATACAACACACACGACCCCCTGCTATAATACAACACATACAACCCCTGCTATAATACAACACACGACCCCCTGCTATAATACAAACACACGACCCCCTGCTATAATACAACACACGACCCCCTGCTATAATACAACACACGACCCCCTGCTATAATACAACACACGACCCCCTGCTATAATACAACACTATCCTGGACACGACCCCTGCTATAATACAACACACGACCCCCTGCTATAATACAACACTATCCTGGACACGACCCCCTGCTATAATACAACACACGACCCCCCGCTATAATACAACACACGACCCCCTGCTATAATACAACACACGACCCCTGCTATAATACAACACACGACCCCCTGCTATAATACAACACACGACCCCCTGCTATAATACAACACTATCCTGGACACGACCCCTGCTATAATACAACACACGACCCCCTGCTATAATACAACACACGACCCCCTGCAATAATACAACACACGACCCCTGCTATAATACAACACACGACCCCCCTGCTATAATACAACACACGACCCCCTGCTATAATACAACACTATCCTGGACACGACCCCCTGCTATAATACAACACACGACCCCCTGCTATAATACAACACACGACCCCCTGCTATAATACAACACACGACCCCCTGCTATAATACAACACACGACCCCCTGCTATAATACAACACACCACACCCCCTGCTATAATACAACACTACCTGGACACGACTCCCTGCTATAATACAACACACGACCCCCCTGCTATAATACAACACTATCCTGGACACGACCCCTGCTATAATACAACACACCCACCCCCTGCTATAATACAACACTATCCTGGACACGACCCCCTGCTATAATACAACACACGACCCCCTGCTATAATACAACACAGACACGACCCCCTGCTATAATACAACACACGACCCCCTGCTATAATACAACACACGCACCCCCTGCTATAATACAACACACGACCCCCTGCTATAATACAACACACGACCCCCTGCTATAATACAACACACGACCCCCTGCTATAATACAACACACGACCCCTGCTATAATACAACACACGACCCCCTGCTATAATACAACACACGACCCCCTGCTATAATACAACACTATCCTGGACACGACCCCCCTGCTATAATACAACACACGACCCCCTGCTATAATACAACACTATCCTAGACACGACCCCCTGCTATAATACAACACACGACCCCCTGCTATAATACAACACTATCCTGGACACGACCCCCTGCTATAATACAACACACGACCCCTGCTATAATACAACACCCTGGACACGACCCCTGCTATAATACAACACACGACCCCTGCTATAATACAACACTATCCTGACACCCCCTGCTATAATACAACACACGACCCCTGCTATAATACAACACTACTGGACACGACCCCCTGCTATAATACAACACACGACCCCCTGCTATAATACAACACTTCCTGGACACGACCCCTGCTATAATACAACACTATGACACGACCCCCTGCTATAATACAACACTATCCTGGACACGACCCCCTGCTATAATACAACACACGACCCCCTGCTATAATACAACACAGACACCCCTGCTATAATACAACACTATCCTGGACACGACCCCTGCTATAATACAACACACGACCCCCTGCTATAATACAACACTATCCTGGACACGACCCCCTGCTAGAATACAACACTATCCTGGACACCCCTGCTATAATACAACACACGACCCCTGCTATAATACAACACTATCCTGGACACGACCCCTGCTATAATACAACACACGACCCCCTGCTATAATACAACAATATCCTGGACACGACCCCCTGCTATAATACAACACACGACCCCCTGCTATAATACAACACTATCCTGGACACGACCCCTGCTATAATACAACACACGACCCCCTGCTATAATACAACACACGACCCCCTGCTATAATACAACACACGACCCCCTGCTATAATACAACACTATCCTGGACACGACCCCCTGCTATAATACAACACACGACCCCCTGCTATAATACAACACACGACCCCCTGCTATAATACAACACTATCCTGGACACGACCCCCTGCTATAATACAACACACGAACCCCTGCTATAATACAACACACGACCCCCTGCTATAATACAACACACGACCCCCTGCAATAATACAACACATCCTGGACACGACCCCTGCTATAATACAACACACGACCCCCTGCTATAATACAACACTATCCTGGACACGACCCCTGCTATAATACAACACACGACCCCCTGCTATAATACAATACACGACCCCCTGCTATAATACAACACACGACCCCCAGCTATAATACAACACACGACCCCCTGCTATAATACAACACACGACCCCCTGCTATAATACAACACACGACCCCCTGCTATAATACAACACTATCCTGGACACGACCCCTGCTATAATACAACACACGACCCCCTGCTATAATACAACACACGACCCCCTGCTATAATACAACACACGCACCCCCTGCTATAATACAACACTATCCTGGACACGACCCCCTGCTATAATACAACACACGACCCCCTGCTATAATACAACACACGACCCCCTGCTATAATACAACACACGACCCCCTGCTATAATACAACACACGACCCCCTGCTATAATACAACACTATCCTGGACACGACCTCCTGCTATAATACAACACACGACCCCCTGCTATAATACAACACACGACCCCCTGCTATAATACAACACTATCCTGGACACGACCCCCTGCTATAATACAACACACGACCCCCTGCTATAATACAACACTATCCTGGACACGACCCCCTGCTATAATACAACACACGACCCCCTGCTATAATACAACACTATCCTAGACACGACCCCCTGCTATAATACAACACACGACCCCCTGCTATAATACAACACACGACCCCCTGCTATAATACAACACACGACCCCCTGCTACCCGCTAATACAACACTATCCTGGACACGACCCCCTGCTATAATACAACACACGACCCCCTGCTATAATACAACACACGACCCCTGCTATAATACAACACTATCCTGGACACGACCCCCTGCTATAATACAACACACGACCCCCTGCTATAATACAACACACGACCCCCTGCTATAATACAACACACGACCCCCTGCTATAATACAACACACGACCCCCTGCTATAATACAACACACGACCCCCTGCTATAATACAACACTATCCTGGACACGACCCCTGCTATAATACAACACACGACCCCCTGCTATAATACAACACTATCCTAGACACGACCCCCTGCTATAATACAACACACGACCCCCTGCTATAATACAACACACGACCCCTGCTATAATACAACACAGGACCCCCTGCTATAATACAACACACGACCCCCTGCTATAATACAACACACGACCCCCTGCTATAATACAACACTATCCTGGACACGACCCCCTGCTATAATACAACACACGACCCCCCTGCTATAATACAACACACGACCCCCTGCAATAATACAACACTATCCTGGACACGACCCCTGCTATAATACAACACACGACCCCCTGCTATAATACAACACTATCCTGGACACGCCCCCTGCTATAATACAACACTATCCTGGACACAACCCCTGCTTTAATACAACACACGACCCCCTGCTATAATACAACACTATCCTGGACACGACCCCCTGCTATAATACAAAACTATCCTGGACACGACCCCCTGCTATAATACAACACACGACCCCCTGCTATAATACAACACACGACCCCCTGCTACAATACAACACTATCCTAGACACGACCCCTGCTATAATACAACACACGACCCCTGCTATAATACAACACACGACCCCCTGCAATAATACAACACTATCCTGGACACGACCCCCTGCTATAATACAACACACGACCCCCTGCTATAATACAACACTATCCTGGACACGCCCTGCTATAATACAACACTATCCTGGACACGACCCCTGCTATAATACAACACACGACCCCCTGCTATAATACAACACTATCCTGGACACGACCCCCTGCTATAATACAACACACCGACCCCCTGCTATAATACAACACACGACCCCCTGCTATAATACAACACGACCCCCTGCTATAATACAACACACGACCCCTACTATAATACAATACACGACCCCCTGCTATAATACAACACACGACCCCTGCTATAATACAACACACGACCCCCTGCTATAATACAACACACGACCCCTGCTATAATACAACACACGCCCCCTGCTATAATACAACACTATCCTGGACACGACCCCCTGCTATAATACAACACACGACCCCCTGCTATAATACAACACTATCCTGGACACGACCCCTGCTATAATACAACACACGACCCCCTGCTATAATACAACACACGACCCCCTGCTATAATACAACACACGACCCCCTGCTATAATACAACACACGACCCCCTGCAATAATACAACACACGACCCCCTGCTATAATACAACACTATCCTGGACACGACCCCCTGCTATAATACAACACACGACCACCTGCTATAATAAAACACTATCCTGGACACGACCCCCTGCTATAATACAACACACGACCCCCTGCAATAATACAACACACGACCCCCTGCTATAATACAACACACGACCCCTGCTATAATACAACACACGACCCCTGCTATAATACAACACACGCACCCCCTGCTATAATACAACACACGACCCCCTGCTATAATACAACACACGACCCCCTGCTATAATACAACACACGACCCCCTGCTATAATACAACACACGCCCCTGCTATAATACAACACACGACCCCCTGCTATAATACAACACACGACCCCCTGCTATAATACAACACACGACCCCCTGCAATAATACAACACACGACCCCCTGCTATAATACAACACACGACCCCCTGCTATAATACAACACTATCCTGGACACGACCCCTGCTATAATACAACACACAACCCCTGCTATAATACAACACTATCCTGGACACGACCCCCTGCTATAATACAACACACGCACCCCCTGCAATAATACAACACACGCCCCCTGCTATAATACAACACACGACCCCCTGCTATAATACAACACACGACCCCCTGCTATAATACAACACACGACCCCCTGCTATAATACAACACACGACCCCTGCTATAATACAACACACGACCCCCCTGCAATAATACAACACACGACCCCCTGCTATAATACAACACACGACCCCTGCTATAATACAACACACGACCCCCTGCTATAATACAACACACGACCCCCTGCTATAATACAAAACACGACCCCCTGCTATAATACAACACACGACCCCCTGCAATAATACAACACACGACCCCCTGCTATAATACAACACACGACCCCCTGCTATAATACAACACACCCACCCCCTGCTATAATACAACACTATCCTGGACACGACCCCCTGCTATAATACAACACACGACCCCCTGCTATAATACAACACTATCCTAGACACGACCCCCTGCTATAATACAACACACGACCCCCTGCTATAATACAACACACGACCCCCTGCTATAATACAACACACGACCCCTGCTATAATACAACACACGACCCCCTGCTATAATACAACACATGACCCCCTGCAATAATACAACACATGACCCCCTGCTATAATACAACACACGACCCCCTGCTATAATACAAAACACGACCCCCTGCTATAATACAACACACGACCCCCTGCAATAATACAACACACGACCCCCTGCAATAATACAACACACGACCCCTGCTATAATACAACACTATCCTGGACACGACCCCCTGCTATAATACAACACACGACCCCCTGCTATAATACAACACTATCCTGGACACGACCCCCTGCTATAATACAACACACGACCCCCTGCTATAATACAACACACGACCCCCTGCTATAATACAACACACGACCCCCTGCTATAATACAACACACGACCCCCTGCTATAATACAACACACGACCCCCTGCTATAATACAACACTATCCTGGACACGACCCCCTGCTATAATACAACACACGACCCCTGCTATAATACAACACACGACCCCCTGCTATAATACAACACCGACCCCCTGCAATAATACAACACACGACCCCCTGCTATAATACAACACACGACCCCCTGCTATAATACAACACACGACCCCCTGCTATAATACAACACTATCCTGGACACGACCCCCTGCTATAATACAACACACGACCCCTGCTATAATACAAAACACGACCCCTGCTATAATACAACACACGACCCCCTGCTATAATACAACACACGACCCCCTGCTATAATACAACACACGACCCCCTGCTATAATACAACACTATCCTGGACACGACTCCCTGCTATAATACAACACACGACCCCCTGCTATAATACAACACTATCCTGGACACGACCCCCTGCTATAATACAACACACGACCCCCTGCTATAATACAACACTATCCTGGACACGACCCCTGCTATAATACAACACACGACCCCCCTGCTATAATACAACACTATCCTAGACACGACCCCCTGCTATAATACAACACACGACCCCCTGCTATAATACAACACACGACTCCCTGCTATAATACAACACACGACCCCCTGCTATAATACAACACACGACCCCCTGCTATAATACAACACACGACCCCCTGCTATAATACAACACTATCCTGGACACGACCCCCTGCTATAATACAACACACGACCCCCTGCTATAATACAACACACGACCCCCTGCTATAATACAAAACTATCCTGGACACGACCCCTGCTATAATACAACACACGACCCCCTGCTACAATACAACACTATCCTAGACACGACCCCTGCTATAATACAACACACGACCCCCTGCTATAATACAACACTATCCTGGACACGACCCCCTGCTATAATACAACACACGACCCCCTGCTATAATACAACACTATCCTGGACACGACCCCCTGCTATAATACAACACACGACCCCCTGCTATAATACAACACTATCCTAGACACGACCCCCTGCTATAATACAACACACGACCCCCTGCTATAATACAACACACGACCCCCTGCTATAATACAACACACGACCCCCTGCTATAATACAACACACGACCCCCTGCTATAATACAACACACGACCCCCTGCTATAATACAAAACTATCCTGGACACGACCCCCTGCTATAATACAACACACGACCCCCTGCTACAATACAACACTATCCTAGACACGACCCCCTGCTATAATACAACACACGACCCCCTGCTATAATACAACACTATCCTGGACACGACCCCCTGCTAGAATACAACACTATCCTGGACACGACCCCCTGCTATAATACAACACTATCCTGGACACGACCCCCTGCTATAATACAACACACGACCCCCTGCTATAATACAACAAAATCCTGGACACGACCCCCTGCTATAATACAACACTATCCTGGACACGACCCCCTGCTATAATACAACACACGACCCCCTGCTATAATACAACACTATCCTGGACACGATCCCCTGCTAGAATACAACACTATCCTGGACACGACCCCCTGCTATAATACAACACACGACCCCCTGCTATAATACAACACACGACCCCCTGCTATAATACAACACTATCCTGGACACGACCCCCTGCTATAATACAACACACGACCCCCCTGCTATAATACAACACTATCCTGGACACGACCCCCTGCTATAATACAACACTATCCTGGACACGACCCCCTGCTATAATACAACACACGACCCCCTGCTATAATACAACACTATCCTGGACACGACCCCCTGCTATAATACAACACACGACCCCCTGCTATAATACAACACTATCCTAGACACGACCCCCTGCTATAATACAACACACGACCCCCTGCTATAATACAACACACGACCCCCTGCTATAATACAACACACGACCCCCTGCTATAATACAACACACGACCCCCTGCTATAATACAACACACGACCCCCTGCTATAATACAACACTATCCTGGACACGACCCCCTGCTATAATACAACACACGACCCCCTGCTATAATACAACACACGACCCCCTGCTATAATACAAAACTATCCTGGACACGACCCCCTGCTATAATACAACACACGACCCCCTGCTACAATACAACACTATCCTAGACACGACCCCCTGCTATAATACAACACACGACCCCCTGCTATAATACAACACTATCCTGGACACGACCCCCTGCTATAATACAACACACGACCCCCTGCTATAATACAACACTATCCTGGACACGACCCCCTGCTATAATACAACACACGACCCCCTGCTATAATACAACACTATCCTAGACACGACCCCCTGCTATAATACAACACACGACCCCCTGCTATAATACAACACACGACCCCCTGCTATAATACAACACACGACCCCCTGCTATAATACAACACACGACCCCCTGCTATAATACAACACACGACCCCCTGCTATAATACAAAACTATCCTGGACACGACCCCCTGCTATAATACAACACACGACCCCCTGCTACAATACAACACTATCCTAGACACGACCCCCTGCTATAATACAACACACGACCCCCTGCTATAATACAACACTATCCTGGACACGACCCCCTGCTATAATACAACGACACGACCCCCTGCTATAATACAACACACGACCCCCTGCTATAATACAACACACGACCCCCTGCTATAATACAACACTATCCTGGACACGACCCCCTGCTATAATACAACACACGACCCCCTGCTATAATACAACACTATCCTGGACACGATCCCCTGCTAGAATACAACACTATCCTGGACACGACCCCCTGCTATAATACAACACACGACCCCCTGCTATAATACAACACACGACCCCCTGCTATAATACAACACTATCCTGGACACGACCCCCTGCTATAATACAACACACGACCCCCTGCTATAATACAACAAAATCCTGGACACGACCCCCTGCTATAATACAACACACGACCCCCTGCTATAATACAACACTATCCTGGACACGCCCCCTGCTATAATACAACACACGACCCCCTGCTATAATACAACACACGACCCCCTGCTATAATACAACGCACGACCCCCTGCTATAATACAACACTATCCTGGACACGACCCCCTGCTATAATACAACACACGACCCCCTGCAATAATACAACACACGACCCCCTGCTATAATACAACACACGACCCCCTGCTATAATACAACACACCCACCCCTGCTATAATACAACACACGACCCCCTGCTATAATACAACACTACCCTGCTATAATACAACACGACCCCTGCTATAATACAACACACGACCCCCTGCTATAATACAACACACGACCCCCTGCTATAATACAACACACGACCCCCTGCTATAATACAACACACGACCCCCTGCTATAATACAACACTATCCTGGACACGACCCCCTGCTATAATACAACACACGACCCCCTGCTATAATACAACACTATCCTAGACACGACCCCCTGCTATAATACAACACACGACCCCCTGCTATAATACAACACACGACCCCCTGTTATAATACAACACACGACCCCCTGCTATAATACAAAACACGACCCCCTGCTATAATACAACACACGACCCCCCTGCTATAATACAACACTATCCTGGACACGACCCCCTGCTATAATACAACACACGACCCCCTGCTATAATACAACACACGACCCCCTGCTATAATACAACACACGACCCCCTGCTATAATACAACACTATCCTGGACACGACCCCCTGCTATAATACAACACACGACCCCCTGCTATAATACAACACACGACCCCCTGCTATAATACAACACACGACCCCCTGCTATAATACAACACTATCCTGGACACGACCCCCTGCTATAATACAACACACGACCCCCTGCTATAATACAACACTATCCTGGACACGACCCCCTGCTATAATACAACACACGACCCCCTGCTATAATACAACACACGACCCCCTGCTATAATACAACACACGACCCCCTGCTATAATACAACACACGACCCCCTGCTATAATACAACACACGACCCCCTGCTATAATACAACACACGACCCCCTGCTATAATACAACACTATCCTGGACACGACCCCCTGCTATAATACAACACACGACCCCCTGCTATAATACAACACTATCCTAGACACGACCCCCTGCTATAATACAACACACACGACCCCCTGCTATAATACAACACACGACCCCCTGCTATAATACAACACACGACCCCCTGCTATAATACAACACACGACCCCCTGCTATAATACAACACACGACCCCCTGCTATAATACAACACTATCCTGGACACGACCCCCTGCTATAATACAACACTATCCTAGACACGACCCCCTGCTATAATACAACACACGAACCCCCTGCTATAATACAACACACGACCCCCTGCTATAATACAACACACGACCCCCTGCTATAATACAACACACGACCCCCTGCTATAATACAACACTATCCTGGACACGACCCCCTGCTATAATACAACACACGACCCCCCTGCTATAATACAACACACGACCCGCTGCTATAATATAACACACGACCCCCTGCTATAATACAACACTATCCTGGACACGACCCCCTGCTATAATACAACACACGACCCCTGCTATAATACAACACTATCCTGGACACGACCCCCTGCTATAATACAACACACGACCCCCTGCTATAATACAACACACGACCCCCTGCTATAATACAACACACGACCCCCTGCTATAATACAACACACGACCCCCCTGCTATAATACAACACTATCCTGGACACGACCCCCTGCTATAATACAACACACGACCCCCTGCTATAATACAACACACGACCCCCTGCTATAATACAACACACGACCCCCTGCTATAATACAACACACGACCCCCTGCTATAATACAACACACGACCCCCTGCTATAATACAACACACGACCCCCTGCTATAATACAACACACGACCCCCTGCTATAATACAACACTATCCTGGACACGACCCCCTGCTATAATACAACACACGACCCCCTGCTATAATACAACACACGACCCCCTGCTATAATACAACACTGAGACAGACACTCAAACATGCCAAGACGAATGGGAGCATAAAGATCGTCACCAAGGAAAGCGTAAATCAATGGAGAATGTAAACCAGTGATGTAGTGGTAAAAAGGTAAACACATTCATTTTCACAGTGAGTAATATCTCTCTCACACACCCACCCCACGTCTATTTCTATAGGGACAAGCACTGTTCATGACACAAACTGTCAGCTTTAAAGTTTACAGTATTTCCTGCAATTCTACACATTTTGTCATGGGGTGCAGAGAACATGTTGCAGTTTTAAAAGATAATTTGCTTGCAATTCTACACATTCTAATGTGTAGAATGTGTATTCATGTGATATTTGAGTGACTCAAACGTTACAACAAAATCAAAGGGCTTAAAAAACGTTATCTGACATGGGCTAGTTGATCTGGACATTTCTGACAAGTTATAAATATCTCTGTAAGGTCTGTAATGACTGACATGTTATAACTATCTCTGTAAGGTCTGTAATGACATGTTATAAATATCTCTGTAAGGTCTGTAATGACTGACAAGTTATAAATATATGTAAATATAATAAAGAAAAATACATAACAATCAAATGGTCTCTGTTGTTCTGAGGTAAAATACTTTTCTGTGGGCGTAATTCACACTTTCTCATAAATCATTCATTTGTGTCTATGGGAAATTTCAAGTAAAGCATGTGGATCTCAAGTCAGACTGGAGACTAGCAGACTGGAGACTAGCAGACTGGAGACTAGCAGAATAGCAGACTGGAGACTAGCAGACTGGAGACTAGCAGAATAGCAGACTGGAGACTAGCAGACTGGAGACTAGCAGAATAGCAGACTGGAGACTAGCAGACTGGAGACTAGCAGACTGGAGACTAGCAGAATAGCAGACTGGAGACTAGCAGACTGGAGACTAGCAGACTGGAGACTAGCAGACTGGAGACTAGCAGAATAGCAGAATGGAGACTAGCAGAATAGCAGACTGGAGACTAGCAGACTGGAGACTAGCAGACTGGAGACTAGCAGACTGGAGACTAGCAGACTGGAGACTAGCAGAATAGCAGACTGGAGACTAGCAGAATAGCAGACTGGAGACTAGCAGACTGGAGACTAGCAGACTGGAGACTAGCAGAATAGCAGACTGGAGACTAGCAGACTGGAGACTAGCAGAATAGCAGACTGGAGACTAGCAGAATGGAGACTAGCAGAATAGCAGACTGGAGACTAGCAGATTGGAGACTAGCCGACTGGAGACTAGCAGACTGGAGACTAGCAGAATAGCAGAATGGAGACTAGCAGAATAGCAGACTGGAGACTAGCAGAATAGCAGACTGGAGACTAGCAGAATAGCAGACTGGAGACTAGCAGACTGGAGACTAGCAGACTGGAGACTAGCAGACTGGAGACTAGCAGACTGGAGACTAGCAAACTGGAGACTAGCAGACTAGCAGATTGGAGACTAGCAGACTGGAGACTAGCAGACTAGCAGATTGGAGACTAGCCGACTGGAGACTAGCAGACTGGAGACTAGCAGACTGGAGACTAGCAGACTGGAGACTAGCAGACTAGCAGATTGGAGACTAGCCGACTGGAGACTAGCAGACTGGAGACTAGCAGACTGGAGACTAGCAGATTGGAGACTAGCAGACTAGCCGACTGGAGACTAGCAGACTGGAGACTAGCAGACTGGAGACTAGCAGACTGGAGACTAGCAGACTGGAGACTAGCAGACTGGAGACTAGCAGAATAGCAGAATAGCAGACTGGAGACTAGCAGAATAGCAGACTAGCATAATAGCAGAATAGCAGACTAGCATAATAGCATAATAGCAGACAGGAGACTAGCAGACTGGAGACTAGCAGACTGGAGACTAGCAGACTGGAGACTAGCAGAATAGCAGACTAGCAGAATAGCAGACTAGCAGAATAGCAGACTAGCAGAATAGCAGACTGGAGACTAGCAGACTGGAGACTAGCAGACTGGAGACTAGCAGACTGGAGACTAGCAGAATAGCAGACTGGAGACTAGCAGAATAGCAGACTGGAGACTAGCAGAATAGCAGACTGGAGACTAGCAGAATAGCAGACTAGCAGACTGGAGACTAGCAGAATAGCAGACTGGAGACTAGCAGACTGGAGACTAGCAGAATAGCAGACTGGAGACTAGCAGAATGGAGACTAGCAGAATAGCAGACTGGAGACTAGCAGATTGGAGACTAGCCGACTGGAGACTAGCAGACTGGAGACTAGCAGAATAGCAGAATGGAGACTAGCAGAATAGCAGACTGGAGACTAGCAGAATAGCAGACTGGAGACTAGCAGAATAGCAGACTGGAGACTAGCAGACTGGAGACTAGCAGACTGGAGACTAGCAGACTGGAGACTAGCAAACTGGAGACTAGCAGACTGGAGACTAGCAGACTAGCAGATTGGAGACTAGCAGACTAGCAGATTGGAGACTAGCCGACTGGAGACTAGCAGACTGGAGACTAGCAGACTGGAGACTAGCAGACTGGAGACTAGCAGACTGGAGACTAGCAGACTAGCAGATTGGAGACTAGCCGACTGGAGACTAGCAGACTGGAGACTAGCAGACTGGAGACTAGCAGATTGGAGACTAGCAGACTAGCCGACTGGAGACTAGCAGACTGGAGACTAGCAGACTGGAGACTAGCAGACTGGAGACTAGCAGACTGGAGACTAGCAGACTGGAGACTAGCAGACTAGCAGATTGGAGACTAGCAGACTGGAGACTAGCAGAATAGCAGACTGGAGACTAGCAGAATAGCAGACTAGCATAATAGCAGAATAGCAGACTAGCATAATAGCATAATAGCAGACAGGAGACTAGCAGACTGGAGACTAGCAGACTGGAGACTAGCAGACTGGAGACTAGCAGAATAGCAGACTAGCAGAATAGCAGACTAGCAGAATAGCAGACTAGCAGAATAGCAGACTAGCAGAATAGCAGACTGGAGACTAGCAGACTGGAGACTAGCAGACTGGAGACTAGCAGACTGGAGACTAGCAGAATAGCAGACTGGAGACTAGCAGAATAGCAGACTGGAGACTAGCAGAATAGCAGACTGGAGACTAGCAGAATAGCAGACTGGAGACTAGCAGAATAGCAGACTGGAGACTAGCAGAATAGCAGACTAGCAGACTGGAGACTAGCAGACTGGAGAGCAATAACAGTCACTCACCAGTAAGGCTCACACAGTGGGCAGAGCCTGCAGCAACTCTGTGTGAAATCACCTGTTCCAGACCTGGGACCAGACAAGGTATCTTGGAGGTGAAGTGTGCCGGGACAGGCTGTGGACTCAGAGCTCTCTTAGCCTGGCCAGAGAGACCCATACCCCACTGGTAAACACTACCTGTACCTGGACATAGAACAACACAAGGAGAAAGACTTAGTGGTGATTGTTGTGTCCCCATAAGAATGAATGTATTGATGATAGTACATGTACATTTTAGTCATTTAGCAGATGCTCTTATTCAGAGCGACTTACAGGAGCAATTACGGTTAAGTGCCTTGCTCGAGACTGACGGGTTTTCACCTACTCGGCTCGGGGATCCAAACCAGAGACCTTTCGGTTAGTGGCCCGACGTTCTTAACCACTAGACTACCTGCTCTGTAGTGACTGAGAAGACTGAACTATTTACATAGCACACACACACACACACACACACACACACACACACACACACACACTACACAGAACCACACACAGCAATGATGACACACTACACAGAACCACACACACTACACAGAACCACACACAGCAATGAGGACACACTACACAGAACCACACACACTACACAGAACCACACACAGCAATGAGGACACACTACACAGAACCACACACACTACACAGAACCACACACAGCAATGAGGACCAGAGTGAGTGTAAAAGTTGAATTCAGAGCTTGGATCTGTAGTCAGAACTATAACATACTTATGAATGTCATGTGTAGGCTCTGTGGCTGTGAAGTCTGAACAGGTATGTCTTACCAGTGACAGTCAGTGAACAGGTATGTCTTACCTGTGACAGGTATGTCTTACCAGTGACAGTCAGTAAACAGGTATGTCTTACCTGTGACAGGTATGTCTTACCAGTGACAGGTATGTCTTACCAGTGAACAGGTATGTCTTACCAGTGAACAGGTATGTCTTACCAGTGACAGGTATGTCTTACCAGTGACAGGTATGTCTTACCAGTGACAGTCAGTGAACAGGTATGTCTTACCAGTGACAGGTATGTCTTACCAGTGACAGGTATGTCTTACCAGTGAACAGGTATGTCTTACCCGTGACAGGTATGTCTTACCAGTGACAGTCAGTGAACAGGTATGTCTTACCAGTGACAGGTATGTCTTACCAGTGACAGTCAGTGAACAGGTATGTCTTACCAGTGACAGGTATGTCTTACCAGTGACAGTCAGTGAACAGGTATGTCTTACCAGTGAACAGGTATGTCTTACCAGTGAACAGGTATGTCTTACCAGTGACAGGTATGTCTTACCAGTGACAGGTATGTCTTACCAGTGACAGGTATGTCTTACCCGTGACAGGTATGTCTTACCAGTGACAGGTATGTCTTACCAGTGACAGGTATGTCTTACCAGTGACAGGTATGTCTTACCCGTGACAGGTATGTCTTACCAGTGACAGGTATGTCTTACCAGTGACAGGTATGTCTTACCAGTGAACAGGTATGTCTTACCAGTGAACAGGTATGTCTTACCAGTGAACAGGTATGTCTTACCAGTGAACAGGTATGTCTTACCAGTGAACAGGTATGTCTTACCAGTGAACAGGTATGTCTTACCAGTGAACAGGTATGTCTTACCAGTGAACAGGTATGTCTTACCAGTGACAGTCAGTGAACAGGTATGTCTTACCAGTGACAGGTATGTCTTACCAGTGACAGTCAGTGAACAGGTATGTCTTACCAGTGAACAGGTATGTCTTACCAGTGAACAGGTATGTCTTACCAGTGAACAGGTATGTCTTACCAGTGACAGGTATGTCTTACCAGTGAACAGGTATGTCTTACCAGTGAACAGGTATGTCTTACCAGTGAACAGGTATGTCTTACCAGTGACAGGTATGTCTTACCAGTGACAGTCAGTGAACAGGTATGTCTTACCAGTGACAGGTATGTCTTACCAGTGACAGTCAGTGAACAGGTATGTCTTACCAGTGAACAGGTATGTCTTACCAGTGAACAGGTATGTCTTACCAGTGAACAGGTATGTCTTACCAGTGACAGGTATGTCTTACCAGTGACAGGTATGTCTTACCAGTGACAGGTATGTCTTACCAGTGACAGGTATGTCTTACCCGTGACAGGTATGTCTTACCAGTGACAGGTATGTCTTACCCGTGACAGGTATGTCTTACCAGTGACAGGTATGTCTTACCAGTGACAGGTATGTCTTACCAGTGAACAGGTATGTCTTACCAGTGAACAGGTATGTCTTACCAGTGAACAGGTATGTCTTACCAGTGAACAGGTATGTCTTACCAGTGAACAGGTATGTCTTACCAGTGAACAGGTATGTCTTACCAGTGACAGTCAGTGAACAGGTATGTCTTACCAGTGACAGGTATGTCTTACCAGTGACAGTCAGTGAACAGGTATGTCTTACCAGTGAACAGGTATGTCTTACCAGTGAACAGGTATGTCTTACCAGTGAACAGGTATGTCTTACCAGTGAACAGGTATGTCTTACCAGTGAACAGGTATGTCTTACCAGTGAACAGGTATGTCTTACCAGTGACAGTCAGTGAACAGGTATGTCTTACCAGTGACAGGTATGTCTTACCAGTGACAGGTATGTCTTACCAGTGAACAGGTATGTCTTACCAGTGAACAGGTATGTCTTACCAGTGACAGGTATGTCTTACCAGTGACAGGTATGTCTTACCAGTGACAGGTATGTCTTACCAGTGACAGGTATGTCTTACCAGTGACAGGTATGTCTTACCCGTGACAGGTATGTCTTACCCGTGACAGGTATGTCTTACCAGTGACAGGTATGTCTTACCAGTGACAGGTATGTCTTACCAGTGAACAGGTATGTCTTACCAGTGAACAGGTATGTCTTACCAGTGAACAGGTATGTCTTACCAGTGAACAGGTATGTCTTACCAGTGAACAGGTATGTCTTACCAGTGACAGTCAGTGAACAGGTATGTCTTACCAGTGACAGGTATGTCTTACCAGTGACAGTCAGTGAACAGGTATGTCTTACCAGTGAACAGGTATGTCTTACCAGTGAACAGGTATGTCTTACCAGTGAACAGGTATGTCTTACCAGTGACAGGTATGTCTTACCAGTGAACAGGTATGTCTTACCAGTGAACAGGTATGTCTTACCAGTGAACAGGTATGTCTTACCAGTGAACAGGTATGTCTTACCAGTGACAGGTATGTCTTACCAGTGACAGTCAGTGAACAGGTATGTCTTACCAGTGACAGGTATGTCTTACCAGTGACAGTCAGTGAACAGGTATGTCTTACCAGTGAACAGGTATGTCTTACCAGTGAACAGGTATGTCTTACCAGTGAACAGGTATGTCTTACCAGTGACAGGTATGTCTTACCAGTGACAGGTATGTCTTACCAGTGACAGGTATGTCTTACCCGTGACAGGTATGTCTTACCCGTGACAGGTATGTCTTACCAGTGACAGGTATGTCTTACCAGTGACAGGTATGTCTTACCAGTGACAGGTATGTCTTACCCGTGACAGGTATGTCTTACCAGTGACAGGTATGTCTTACCAGTGAACAGGTATGTCTTACCAGTGAACAGGTATGTCTTACCAGTGAACAGGTATGTCTTACCAGTGAACAGGTATGTCTTACCAGTGAACAGGTATGTCTTACCAGTGAACAGGTATGTCTTACCAGTGACAGTCAGTGAACAGGTATGTCTTACCAGTGACAGGTATGTCTTACCAGTGACAGTCAGTGAACAGGTATGTCTTACCAGTGAACAGGTATGTCTTACCAGTGAACAGGTATGTCTTACCAGTGAACAGGTATGTCTTACCAGTGAACAGGTATGTCTTACCAGTGACAGGTATGTCTTACCAGTGAACAGGTATGTCTTACCAGTGAACAGGTATGTCTTACCAGTGACAGGTATGTCTTACCAGTGACAGTCAGTGAACAGGTATGTCTTACCAGTGACAGGTATGTCTTACCAGTGACAGGTATGTCTTACCAGTGAACAGGTATGTCTTACCAGTGAACAGGTATGTCTTACCAGTGAACAGGTATGTCTTACCAGTGAACAGGTATGTCTTACCAGTGAACAGGTATGTCTTACCAGTGAACAGGTATGTCTTACCAGTGACAGGTATGTCTTACCAGTGACAGGTATGTCTTACCAGTGAACAGGTATGTCTTACCAGTGAACAGGTATGTCTTACCAGTGAACAGGTATGTCTTACCAGTGACAGGTATGTCTTACCAGTGAACAGGTATGTCTTACCAGTGACAGTCAGTGAACAGGTATGTCTTACCAGTGAACAGGTATGTCTTACCAGTGAACAGGTATGTCTTACCAGTGAACAGGTATGTCTTACCAGTGAACAGGTATGTCTTACCAGTGAACAGGTATGTCTTACCAGTGAACAGGTATGTCTTACCAGTGACAGTCAGTGAACAGGTATGTCTTACCAGTGAACAGGTATGTCTTACCAGTGACAGTCAGTGAACAGGTATGTCTTACCAGTGAACAGGTATGTCTTACCAGTGAACAGGTATGTCTTACCAGTGAACAGGTATGTCTTACCAGTGAACAGGTATGTCTTACCAGTGAACAGGTATGTCTTACCAGTGAACAGGTATGTCTTACCAGTGAACAGGTATGTCTTACCAGTGAACAGGTATGTCTTACCAGTGAACAGGTATGTCTTACCAGTGAACAGGTATGTCTTACCAGTGAACAGGTATGTCTTACCAGTGACAGGTATGTCTTACCAGTGACAGTCAGTGAACAGGTATGTCTTACCAGTGACAGGTATGTCTTACCAGTGACAGTCAGTGAACAGGTATGTCTTACCAGTGAACAGGTATGTCTTACCAGTGAACAGGTATGTCTTACCAGTGAACAGGTATGTCTTACCAGTGACAGGTATGTCTTACCAGTGACAGGTATGTCTTACCAGTGACAGGTATGTCTTACCCGTGACAGGTATGTCTTACCAGTGACAGGTATGTCTTACCAGTGACAGGTATGTCTTACCAGTGACAGGTATGTCTTACCCGTGACAGGTATGTCTTACCAGTGACAGGTATGTCTTACCAGTGACAGGTATGTCTTACCAGTGAACAGGTATGTCTTACCAGTGAACAGGTATGTCTTACCAGTGAACAGGTATGTCTTACCAGTGAACAGGTATGTCTTACCAGTGAACAGGTATGTCTTACCAGTGAACAGGTATGTCTTACCAGTGACAGTCAGTGAACAGGTATGTCTTACCAGTGACAGGTATGTCTTACCAGTGACAGTCAGTGAACAGGTATGTCTTACCAGTGAACAGGTATGTCTTACCAGTGATCAGGTATGTCTTACCAGTGAACAGGTATGTCTTACCAGTGAACAGGTATGTCTTACCAGTGAACAGGTATGTCTTACCAGTGACAGGTATGTCTTACCAGTGAACAGGTATGTCTTACCAGTGAACAGGTATGTCTTACCAGTGAACAGGTATGTCTTACCAGTGACAGGTATGTCTTACCAGTGACAGTCAGTGAACAGGTATGTCTTACCAGTGACAGGTATGTCTTACCAGTGACAGGTATGTCTTACCAGTGAACAGGTATGTCTTACCAGTGAACAGGTATGTCTTACCAGTGAACAGGTATGTCTTACCAGTGACAGGTATGTCTTACCAGTGACAGGTATGTCTTACCAGTGAACAGGTATGTCTTACCAGTGAACAGGTATGTCTTACCAGTGAACAGGTATGTCTTACCAGTGACAGGTATGTCTTACCAGTGACAGGTATGTCTTACCAGTGAACAGGTATGTCTTACCAGTGACAGTCAGTGAACAGGTATGTCTTACCAGTGAACAGGTATGTCTTACCAGTGAACAGGTATGTCTTACCAGTGAACAGGTATGTCTTACCAGTGAACAGGTATGTCTTACCAGTGAACAGGTATGTCTTACCAGTGACAGTCAGTGAACAGGTATGTCTTACCAGTGAACAGGTATGTCTTACCAGTGAACAGGTATGTCTTACCAGTGAACAGGTATGTCTTACCAGTGAACAGGTATGTCTTACCAGTGACAGTCAGTGAACAGGTATGTCTTACCAGTGAACAGGTATGTCTTACCAGTGACAGTCAGTGAACAGGTATGTCTTACCAGTGAACAGGTATGTCTTACCAGTGAACAGGTATGTCTTACCAGTGAACAGGTATGTCTTACCAGTGAACAGGTATGTCTTACCAGTGAACAGGTATGTCTTACCAGTGAACAGGTATGTCTTACCAGTGACAGGTATGTCTTACCAGTGAACAGGTATGTCTTACCAGTGAACAGGTATGTCTTACCAGTGACAGTCAGTGAACAGGTATGTCTTACCAGTGAACAGGTATGTCTTACCAGTGAACAGGTATGTCTTACCAGTGAACAGGTATGTCTTACCAGTGAACAGGTATGTCTTACCAGTGACAGTCAGTGAACAGGTATGTCTTACCAGTGAACAGGTATGTCTTACCAGTGACAGTCAGTGAACAGGTATGTCTTACCAGTGAACAGGTATGTCTTACCAGTGAACAGGTATGTCTTACCAGTGAACAGGTATGTCTTACCAGTGAACAGGTATGTCTTACCAGTGAACAGGTATGTCTTACCAGTGAACAGGTATGTCTTACCAGTGACAGGTATGTCTTACCAGTGAACAGGTATGTCTTACCAGTGAACAGGTATGTCTTACCCGTGACAGGTATGTCTTACCAGTGAACAGGTATGTCTTACCAGTGACAGGTATGTCTTACCAGTGACAGGTATGTCTTACCAGTGAACAGGTATGTCTTACCAGTGAACAGGTATGTCTTACCAGTGACAGGTATATCTTACCAGTGACAGGTATGTCTTACCAGTGAACAGGTATGTCTTACCAGTGAACAGGTATGTCTTACCAGTGACAGGTATGTCTTACCAGTGACAGGTATGTCTTACCAGTGAACAGGTATGTCTTACCAGTGACAGTCAGTGAACAGGTATGTCTTACCAGTGAACAGGTATGTCTTACCAGTGAACAGGTATGTCTTACCAGTGAACAGGTATGTCTTACCAGTGAACAGGTATGTCTTACCAGTGAACAGGTATGTCTTACCAGTGACAGTCAGTGAACAGGTATGTCTTACCAGTGAACAGGTATGTCTTACCAGTGAACAGGTATGTCTTACCAGTGAACAGGTATGTCTTACCAGTGAACAGGTATGTCTTACCAGTGAACAGGTATGTCTTACCAGTGACAGTCAGTGAACAGGTATGTCTTACCAGTGAACAGGTATGTCTTACCAGTGACAGTCAGTGAACAGGTATGTCTTACCAGTGAACAGGTATGTCTTACCAGTGAACAGGTATGTCTTACCAGTGAACAGGTATGTCTTACCAGTGAACAGGTATGTCTTACCAGTGACAGGTATGTCTTACCAGTGAACAGGTATGTCTTACCAGTGAACAGGTATGTCTTACCAGTGACCAGGTATGTCTTACCAGTGAACAGGTATGTCTTACCAGTGAACAGGTATGTCTTACCAGTGAACAGGTATGTCTTACCAGTGAACAGGTATGTCTTACCAGTGACAGTCAGTGAACAGGTATGTCTTACCAGTGAACAGGTATGTCTTACCAGTGACAGTCAGTGAACAGGTATGTCTTACCAGTGAACAGGTATGTCTTACCAGTGAACAGGTATGTCTTACCAGTGAACAGGTATGTCTTACCAGTGAACAGGTATGTCTTACCAGTGAACAGGTATGTCTTACCAGTGACAGGTATGTCTTACCAGTGAACAGGTATGTCTTACCAGTGAACAGGTATGTCTTACCCGTGACAGGTATGTCTTACCAGTGAACAGGTATGTCTTACCAGTGACAGGTATGTCTTACCAGTGACAGGTATGTCTTACCAGTGAACAGGTATGTCTTACCAGTGAACAGGTATGTCTTACCAGTGAACAGGTATGTCTTACCAGTGACAGGTATGTCTTACCAGTGACAGGTATGTCTTACCAGTGAACAGGTATGTCTTACCAGTGACAGTCAGTGAACAGGTATGTCTTACCAGTGAACAGGTATGTCTTACCAGTGAACAGGTATGTCTTACCAGTGAACAGGTATGTCTTACCAGTGAACAGGTATGTCTTACCAGTGAACAGGTATGTCTTACCAGTGAACAGGTATGTCTTACCAGTGACAGGTATGTCTTACCAGTGAACAGGTATGTCTTACCAGTGAACAGGTATGTCTTACCAGTGAACAGGTATGTCTTACCAGTGAACAGGTATGTCTTACCAGTGACAGGTATGTCTTACCAGTGAACAGGTATGTCTTACCAGTGAACAGGTATGTCTTACCAGTGACAGTCAGTGAACAGGTATGTCTTACCCGTGACAGGTATGTCTTACCAGTGACAGTCAGTGAATGTCTGAGTCCTGCTGCCACTCTGATCACTGGCTCCTTTACAGACTGAATGGGCAGCAGCACCACAGAATGAGGGATTGTCTCTGAGACCCCCAACTGGCCGTATGCATTAGATCCACACGTCAGTACCTGGCCATGATCTGAGAGAGGAGAAACAAAACATGTTGATAGAAAATGAAAAGCATGAAGACCTAGACATATGTCAAGACATTCAGGTCTCCGGTTTTGACAACTAAGGTGTTGTGACGATTGTCACAGAGACCCGAACCAAGTCAGAGCTGCTGCTCCAATTCCCTACTGTACATTCTCTGCTCTCTCTCTCCCCAGACAGAATGAGCAGTACATTCTCTGTCTCTCTCTCCCCAGACAGAATGAGCAGTACATTCTCTGTCTCTCTCTCTCCCCAGACAGAATGAGCAGTACATTCTCTGTCTCTCTCTCTCCCCAGACAGAATGAGCAGTACATTCTCTGTCTCTCTCTCCCCAGACAGAATGAGCAGTACATTCTCTGTCTCTCTCCCCAGACAGAATGAGCAGTACATTCTCTGTCTCTCTCTCCCCAGACAGAATGAGCAGTACATTCTCTGTCTCTCTCTCCCCAGACAGAATGAGCAGTACATTCTCTGTCTCTCTCTCTCCCCAGACAGAATGAGCAGTACATTCTCTGTCTCTCTCTCTCCCCAGACAGAATGAGCAGTACATTCTCTGTCTCTCTCTCTCCCCAGACAGAATGAGCAGTACATTCTCTGTCTCTCTCTCCCCAGACAGAATGAGCAGTACATTCTCTGTCTCTCTCTCCCCAGACAGAATGAGCAGTACATTCTCTGTCTCTCTCTCCCCAGACAGAATGAGCAGTACATTCTCTGTCTCTCTCCCCCCAGACAGAATGAGCAGTACATTCTCTGTCTCTCTCCCCAGACAGAATGAGCAGTACATTCTCTGTCTCTCTCTCCCCAGACAGAATGAGCAGTACATTCTCTGTCTCTCTCTCCCCAGACAGAATGAGCAGTACATTCTCTGTCTCTCTCTCCCCAGACAGAATGAGCAGTACATTCTCTGTCTCTCTCTCCCCAGACAGAATGAGCAGTACATTCTCTGTCTCTCTCCCCAGACAGAATGAGCAGTACATTCTCTGTCTCTCTCCCCAGACAGAATGAGCAGTACATTCTCTGTCTCTCTCTCCCCAGACAGAATGAGCAGTACATTCTCTGTCTCTCTCTCCCCAGACAGAATGAGCAGTACATTCTCTGTCTCTCTCTCCCCAGACAGAATGAGCAGTACATTCTCTGTCTCTCTCTCCCCAGACAGAATGAGCAGTACATTCTCTGTCTCTCTCTCCCCAGACAGAATGAGCAGTACATTCTCTGTCTCTCTCTCCCCAGACAGAATGAGCAGTACATTCTCTGTCTCTCTCTCTCCAGACAGAATGAGCAGTACATTCTCTGTCTCTCTCTCTCCCCAGACAGAATGAGCAGTACATTCTCTGTCTCTCTCTCCCCAGACAGAATGAGCAGTACATTCTCTGTCTCTCTCTCCCCAGACAGAATGAGCAGTACATTCTCTGTCTCTCTCTCTCCCCAGACAGAATGAGCAGTACATTCTCTGTCTCTCTCTCTCCCCAGACAGAATGAGCAGTACATTCTCTGTCTCTCTCTCTCCCCAGACAGAATGAGCAGTACATTCTCTGTCTCTCTCTCTCCCCAGACAGAATGAGCAGTACATTCTCTGTCTCTCTCTCCCCAGACAGAATGAGCAGTACATTCTCTGTCTCTCTCCCCCAGACAGAATGAGCAGTACATTCTCTGTCTCTCTCTCCCCAGACAGAATGAGCAGTACATTCTCTGTCTCTCTCTCCCCAGACAGAATGAGCAGTACATTCTCTGTCTCTCTCTCCCCAGACAGAATGAGCAGTACATTCTCTGTCTCTCTCTCCCCAGACAGAATGAGCAGTACATTCTCTGTCTCTCTCTCCCCAGACAGAATGAGCAGTACATTCTCTGTCTCTCTCTCCCCAGACAGAATGAGCAGTACATTCTCTGTCTCTCTCACCAGACAGAATGAGCAGTACATTCTCTGTCTCTCTCTCCCCAGACAGAATGAGCAGTACATTCTCTGTCTCTCTCTCCCCAGACAGAATGAGCAGTACATTCTCTGTCTCTCTCTCCCCAGACAGAATGAGCAGTACATTCTCTGTCTCTCTCTCCCCAGACAGAATGAGCAGTACATTCTCTGTCTCTCTCTCCCCAGACAGAATGAGCAGTACATTCTCTGTCTCTCTCACCAGACAGAATGAGCAGTACATTCTCTGTCTCTCTCTCCCCAGACAGAATGAGCAGTACATTCTCTGTCTCTCTCTCCCCAGACAGAATGAGCAGTACATTCTCTTCCACTCACCAGTGAGGACGAGTGTGAAATCCCAACCACAGGACACGTGTGCAACCCTCTGACCAATGAGAGGACAGAGTTGAAAGGTGCTGACCTCTAAACTGTGACCTAGTCCCAGCTGACCTCTGTGGTTCTGCCCACACACCAGCAGCTCTCCTTTCTCTGGAGGAAGAGGAGGTGGAGGAAGAGGAGGAGGTGGAAGAAGAGGAGGAAGAGGAAGTGGAGGAAGAGGAGGTGGAGGAGGAAGAGGAAGATAAGGTGGAAGAAGAGCAAGTGGAGGAAGAGGAGGCAGTGGAGGAGGAAGAGAATGAGGGAGGAAGAAGAAGAGGAGGTGGAGGAAGAGGAGGAAGAGGAAGGGGAAGTGGAGGAAGAGGAGGCGGTGGAGGAGGAAGAGAATGAGGGAGGTAGAAGAAGAGGATAATAAGTTATTAGTTATGTGTATACTGTGTAATGCATAAGCAGAAAACTGTTCTTCACATAGCTTTATTGACACACCAAAAGGAGAAGCCATATGTCCAGCAGAGGGAGACAAAGTCAACCTTTCACAGATATTAGATCACTTTCTTCATGACAACAAAAAAATGCCATCATGAGCCACACTCACCAGAGACCACAGCCGAATGCCCACCACCTCCACTGAGTTGGCGCACTGTCCCCATCTGTAGGGCCCCATCAGCAAGGCTGGGCACTGACCGGTCTTCCACATGGCCTTGTCCTAACTGCCAGTAACTGTTCGTTCCCTGCAATGTTTTCAAGGAGGTATTGACAGTGCGAATTGAGATGCAGTTCCTACTCTGTGTGTTTATATTTAACATATGAAATTGATTCATTAAAAAGAAATCACCGGTATAAACAACTGCCAGAGACGGAGAGATCACTAGTTAGCTAATTCTAGTTAGTTTTAAACGTTAGCTAACTGACGCTAACATGAGTTTTGGTAGCTAGCATTCTTGAAACTAATGTGCTTGACAAAACGTAGCTAGCTAACGTTACTATGGCAACAAAGTGGATCTTTATTAGCTAAATACGAGTGTCATGATAAATACAAAAAATAAAAAAACATTGTTTGATAAAGACACTTACCCACGTGTAGACGCATAATTCTGTCTGCAAGCTTGTATCCATGGCATGAGATGCAAAATAAATGCAATGTACGACAGTTAGATCGTGTTGCTGTAAAGTAGGAAGTCGTTGTTTACAAACGACAGTGGTTTTCCGCCATGTTGAGTGTGGCTAAAGAGGGTTGTCACTAGTTACCACAGCGACAAAGTCAGAATGGCTGTCGTAAAAAATTCATGAAAACAAACGTGTTTTTTGTTGTTGTTTTTTTTGTCTTAATTAGGGTTAGGCATACGGTTAGGAATAGGTTTAAAATCAGATTTTTAAGAAGATAAATTGTAGAAATAGGCGGGGTTCAGACGTAATGATGACTTTGTGGCTGTGGTAACTAGTTACGACCCCCAAAAAGAGGTGTGGCGTACCGATCTCTATTATATTCTATTATATTCTATCAGGAAGAATATGCCATGTTTAGTCAATTTACAATTTCATTCTCTATGAATATTAAACGTTCTGCTTTTCCTCCGGTGAAAATCTGTGTTGATAGGACTACAACTCTAGAGAAGTCGCTATAAAAAAATGAATAGGCACAGTATGCTCTTCATGAAAAGTCTCTGGTATATCATTTCAAACAAAAGTCGGCATTATTCATTCATATGACACACACGAACATTTAGACTTATACATAAGAATCTACATCGTTGAATAGATTCTCACTTTTGAATAATAATATTATACTTTACACCGTTAAATCCATCACAGCAACAACTCAATATTATATACACAAACATGGGAGGAGTATGTGGTGCATTCGGGAAAGTATTCAGACCCACTTTCCTTTTTCCACATTTTGTTACATTACAGCCATATTCTAAAACTGATAAAAACAATACACAATACCCCAAAATGAAAAAGCAAAAAACGGTTTTTTGATTTTTTTTTTGCAAATGTATAAAAAACAAATCAACAACTGAAATGTCTGCAGCATTGAAAGTGGCCACCATCGTTCTTAAATTGTCCGTAGAGCGTCGAGACAGGATTGTGTCTAGGCACAGATCTGGCCGAAACATTTCTGCAGCATTGAAGGTCCCCAAGAACACAGTGGCCTTCATCATTCTTAAATAGAAGAAGTTTGGAACCACCAAGACTCTTCCTAGAGCTGGCCACCAGGCCAAACTGAGCAATCGGGGGAGAAGGGGCTTGGTCAGGGAGTTGACCAAGAACCCGATAATCACTCAGACAAAGCTCTAGAGTTCCTTTGTGAAGATATAAGAACCTTCCAGAAGGACAACCGTCTCTGCAGCACTCCACCAATCAGGCCTTTATGGTAGAGTGGCCATACAGAAGCCACTCCTCAGTAAAAGGCACATGACAGCCCGCTTGGAGTTCGCCAAAAGGACCCTAAAGGGTTCTCAGTCCATGAGAAACAAGATTCTCTGGTCTGATGAAACCAAGATTGAACTCTTTGTCTTGAATACCAAACGTCACGTCTGGAATAATCCTGGCACCATCCCAACGGTGAAGCATGGTGGTGACAGCATCATGCTGTGGGGATGTTTTTCAGGGACTGGGAGACTAGTCAGGATCGAGGGAAAGATTAATGGAGCAAAGTACAGAGAGATCCTTGATGAAAACCTGCTCCGGGGCACTCAGGACCTCAGACTGGGGCGAAAAGTCATCTTCCAACAGGACAACCACCCTAAGCATACAGCCAAGACAACGCAGGAGTGGCTTCGGGACAAGTCTCTAAATGTCCTTAAGTGGCCCAGCCAGAGCCCAGACTTGAACCCGATCGAACTTGTCTGGAGAGACCTGAAAATAGCTGTGCAGCAACTCTTCCCATCCAACCTGACAGAGCTTGAGAGGATCTGCAGAGTAGAATGGGAGAATCTCCCCAAATACAGCTGAGCCAAGCTTGTAGCGTCATAACCAAGAAGACTCAATGCTGTAATCGCTGGAAAAGGTTGTTCAACAAAGTACAGAGTAAAGGGTCTGAATACTTAAGTAAATGTGATATTTCTGTGTTTTATTGTCATTATGGGTTGTGTGTACAGTCGTGGCCAAAAGTTTTGAGAATGACACAAATAATAATTTCCACAAAGTTTGCTGCTTCAGTGTCTTTAGATATTTTTGTCAGATGTTACTATGGAATACTGAAGTATAATTACAAGTGTTTTATAAGTGTCAAAGGCTTTTTTTGACAATTACATGAAGTTGATGCAAAGAGTCAATATTTGCAGTGTTGACCCTTCTTTTTCAAGACCTCTGCAATCCGCCCTGGCATGCTGTCAATTAACTTCTGGGCCACATCCTGACTGATGGCAGCCTATTCTTGCATAATCAATGCTTGGAGTTTGTCAGAATTTGTGGGTTTTTGTTTGTCCACCCGCCTCTTGAGGATTGACCACAAGTTCTCAATGGGGTTAAGGTCTGGGGAGTTTCCTGGCCATGGATCCTAAATATCGATGTTTTGTTCCCCGAGCCACTTAGTTATCACTTTTGCCTTATGGCAAGGTGCTCCATCATGCTCCATCATGAAAAGGCATTGTTCGTCACCAAACTGTTCCTGGATGGTTGGGAGAAGTTGCTCTCGGAGGATGTGTTGGTACCATTCTTTATTCATGGCTGTGTTCTTAGGCAAAATTGTGACTGAGCCCACTCCCTTGGCTGAGAAGCAACCCCACACATGAATGGTCTCAGGATGCTTTACTGTTAGCATGACACAGGACTGATGGTAGCGCTCACCTTGTCTTGTCCGGACAAGATTTTTTCCGGATGCCCCAAACAATCGGAAAGGGGATTCATACAGAAAATGACTTTACCCCAGTCCTCAGCAGTCCAATCCCTGTACCTTTTGCAGAATATCAGTCTGTCCCTGATGTTTTTCCTGGAGAGAAGTGGCTTCTTTGCTGCCCTTCTTGACACCAGGCCATCCTCCAAAAGTCTTTGCCTCACTGTGCGTGCAGATGCACTCACACCTGCCTGCTGACATTCCTGAGCAAGCTCTGTACTGGTGGTGCCACCAATCCCGCAGCTGAATCAACTTTAGGAGACGGTCCTGTCGCTTGCTGAACTTTCTTCGGCACCCTGAAGCCTTCTTCACAACAATTGAACCGCTATCCTTGAAGTTTTTGATGATCCAATAAATGGTTGATTTAGGTGCAATCTTACTGGCAGCAATATCCTTGCCTGTGAAGCCCTTTTTGTGCAAAGCAATGATGACGGCATGTGTTTCCTTGCAGGTAACCATGGTTGACAGAAGAAGAACAATGATTCCAAGCACCACCCTCCTTTTGAAGCTTACAGTCTGTTATTCGAACTCAATCAGCATGACAGAGTGATCTCCAGCCTTGTCCTCGTCAACACTCACACCTGTGTTAACGAAAGAATCACTGACATGATGTCAGCTGGTCCTTTTGTGGCAGGGCTGAAATGCAGTGGAAATGTTTTTGGGGGGATTCAGTTCATTTGCATGGCAAAGAGGGACTTTAATATTTAATATTTGTGTCATTCTCAAAACTTTTGGCCACGACTGTAGATGGATGGGGGGGGGGACAATTTATTAATCAATTTTAGAATAAGGCTGTAAAATGTAACAAAATGTGGAAAAATTCAAGGTGTCTGAATACTTTCCGAATGAACTGTATTGGACACCCATATGATCCACAGTAATTAACCTGTTTGGGATAGGGGGCAGTATTTTCACGGCCGGATAAAAAACATACTGATTTAATCTGGTTACTACTCCTGCCCAGAAACGAGAATATGCATATAATTAGTAGATTTGGATAGAAAACACTCTAAAGTTTCTAAAACTGTTTGAATGGTGTCTGTGACTATAACAGAACTCATATGGCAGGCCAAAACCTGAGAAGATTCTATACAGGAAGTGCCCTGTCTGACAATTTGTTCTCCTTCTAGGGCATCTCTATCAAAAATACAGCATCTCTGCTGTAACGTGACATTTTCTAAGGCTTCCATGGGCTCTCAGAAGGCGCCAGAACATGGAATGATAACTCTGCAGTCCCTGGGCGAAAAACAGTAGGGCTTTTGGAAAGTGGTCGTTCTGAGAACAATGACACTGGCGCACGCGTGCATGTGACGACTCCATTTTACTTCTTTCAGTGTTTGAACGGATACAACGTCTCCCGGTTGGAATATTATCGCTATTTTACGAGAAAAATCGCATAAAAATTGATTGTATTGGACACCCATATGATCCACAGTAATTAAGTTACCTACTGGATAAATTGAAGATAAGGGGTGGGTGTAATAGAGAGATGGATTACAACACCGGAGGCTGCTGAGAGGAGGACGACTCATAATAATGTCTGGAGCAAATGGAGAGATCTGAAAAAAAGGGCGGCAGGTAGGTTAGAGGCAGGTAGCCTAGTGGTTAGAGGCAGGTAGCCTAGTGGTTAGAGGCAGGTAGCCTAGTGGTTTAGAAGCAGGTAGCCTAGTGGTTAGAGGCAGGTAGCCTAGTGGTTAGAGACAGGTAGCCTAGTGGTTTAGAGGCAGGTAGCCTAGTGGTTTAGGGGCAGGTAGCCTAGTGGTTTAGAGGCAGGTAGCCTAGTGGTTTAGAGGCAGGTAGCTTAGTGGTTAGAGACAGGTAGCCTAGTGGTTTAGAGGCAGGTAGCCTAGTGGTTTAGAGGCAGGTAGCCTAGTGGTTTAGAGGCAGGTAGCCTAGTGGTTTAGAGGCAGGTAGCCTAGTGGTTTAGAGGCAGGTAGCCTAGTGGTTAGAGGCAGGTAGCCTAGTGGTTAGAGACAGGTATCCTAGTGGCTAGAGGGCGGAGGCAGGTAGCCTAGTGGCTAGAGCGTTGGACTAGTAACTGAAAGGTTGATGGATCGAATCCCCAAGCTGACAAGGTAAAAATCTGTCATTCTGCCCCCTGAACAAGGTAGTTAACCCACTGTTCCTAGGATGTCATTCAAAATAAGAATTTGTTCTGAACTGACTTGCCTAGTTAAATTAATTTTTTTTAAAGAATGGAATGGAATCAAACACATGGAAATTATGGGTTTAATGTATTTGATACCATTCCACCTATTCTGCTCCAGCCATTACCACGAGCCCGTCCCCCTTAATTAAGGTGCCACCATCCTCCTGTGGATTACAAGTACAGTATTTATTTACATAAGAAATACCACAATAGTTATGTGTGCAGATATGGCTTGGGGGAGGCCCAGATCAATAACCATGGGAGTTGGCTGATCAATCAATCAATCAATCAATCAATCAATCAATCAATCAATCAATCAATCAATCAATCAATCAATCAAATGTATTTATGAAGCACTTCTTACATTAGCAGATGTCACAAGGTGCTATACAGAAACCCAGCCTAAAACCCCAAACAGCAAGCAATGCAGATGTAGAAGCATGTTGGCTACGAGAAACTCCCTAGAAAGGC